>NC_143014.1:417182933-417457933 GCF_055824585.1 Amblyomma mixtum | reverse complement strand
CGCGCGAGAACCACACGAGGCTGTCTGTATCGCGTTGCAGCAGGGTGACGTCATCTGCTTAGGAAACGGCTTTGACATGCGTGGTGGCCGGCAGCGGCGTGAGACGATGAATAATTGCATTCTTTTCTTTCGCCTCCTTCCGCGGAACTTTCCTTGAAATTCCTTTGTACAATTTAAGGCTGCCTATCATCATCATCATCATCATCATCATCATCATCATCATCATCATCAGCCTTACCAGGCCCACTGCACTGGAAATTTATCCCTCATACCTCTCGAATTAGCTCGGTCTTGTGCCAGCGAGCCGACCGTATCGCCGGAGACTTCATGAATGACCAGGAAGCTTTTCGTATCTGTCTTGCCTGGCTCAAAGCGTACGTTTCGACATCAAGCATTCCAAAGAGGTCGGTCCGAAAATGACACTGCAATTAATTGGTCGCCGTTTCAAGCGTGAGCCTTCTTCACATAACGACAGCCGCCTGAGCGCTCCTTCGAAGACCTGATTAATGCCGTGCCGTTATTGCGCAGGGCCTATTTATCGTTGGAATACATAAGGCGCCAGTGCGGTACACCAGCGACCTGGGTGGGGCGGCTAGTCAGGTCTCCGGCGTTCAAATGAACCCAGACTCAGGCGGCCTGCTTCAGGGACGTTGGTGCCGCCGTGCTGGGACTAGCTTTCTGCACCATCCTCGCGGTCGGGGAAGGCGACTGGCCACTGCCCTCTGCTTCGAAGGCGGCTGTCAACGGGAAACAGAGCAGCGGGGCGAAAGGCGGGGTGAAAGTCGCCCGAGAGTTCGTGCGCCCAAAGCACAGCCCATTGCGAACCCCATTCGCGTGTCGGACTATTCGGCTACAGTGGGACAGCTGCTGCTGCACCAGGCAGTCCCAAGGGCCCAGCCAAGTGAGGTAAGCCGAGGTTGTTGGTCAATCGCTTCTTCGTGCGCGATATACGAGGGTTGTCCCTTGTACGGGGACGGGTTCTCCTGCGGGAAGGGTCATGGTGGCGGCCACGAGGAAAAACGTACCACACTTCTTGATGTGTCCCCTGCTGCTCCTGCTCCTGCGTCTACCGGCAGCGCTCACTGCGGGCTTCTTCTAAATCACAGCCGCGAGTACATCGGTGCGCTGCTGAGGCTGGGAATACCTGCACACCTCTAAGGTTCTGCGGAAGAGAGGGTGCATGGAGGTTGATTGGAGCGCGGGTGCTCGACTGGTGTGCTGGCGAGTCTTCCGGCGGCCATCTTTTCGAGCGTGTAGCGGTGGAAGCTGCTGTCTTTCGACTAATTTCTGGTCGGTAATTCTGCGAACAAGAAGAGCGCCGCCAAGCTGAAATAGCAGCGCTTACATCCAGCGGTGCGAGCATGGGCACATTGAATAGTCCATTCAAAAAAGTTTTATGTGGCGGCTACGCATCGGTGCAAGACGGGATGCCCGCGATAAGACCATCACCGAATAAAAGATCATTTTCCATCTGTGTTTTGAGGCGGGCCTTTGCATCAATCAAGGCTTCCATAACCGATCCTGCCCACCATACTGAGTAACAATGGGAAGATTTCGGGCGAGAAAATTTTCATTACAGTTGACAAACTGACTCATTTCTTTGTTACGTTCCGCTACAATTATCACGTTATTATCATGTGATGATGTTGAGCTATCCTGTTACACAGATTAGGATTTATTCTTCGTCAACTAGTTCACCAGGTTTTTTTTCTGGTGAACTTGCATATACTTGCATGGCTTTATATGGAGTGTTTGCTATTCCACCAAGTCTAAAGACGTGATCAATAAGGGAGGGAAACAAGTGTAGCGAATCATTTATTGATACTTACTTGATTTTAGTGATCCAGCGCAGTTGTTTCACTTTTATAACTTCTTTTTTCGCATACAATATCGAAATATCATACACAAATTTAATGTTGAATTAACAACAAATACTGCGAATTTGTGCAAAAGGTTTTTCTCTGTAGTATTCATCTCACGTAAAGTAACCATGCAGGGACAGAATGAACTTTTTGGCGTGCCATGTTACACGGTATAAAATTTTGTAATCAAATTGAGTGGTTTATTTGCTTTTGCCACTGATAGTACAGTGTGCACTTGTATGAGGATTTCCATCATAATATTCTGATTTGACGTATATTTGATAGGCCAGCGGTTTGCAGTACCCGCGGATAATATATGCGCTTAGACACGGGAATCCGCAACTAACATCTGTCGCCGAGGGATTCATTACGCGCAACGGAGGGACAGTGCCGATGGCGCCGCCACAATCACTTTCATGCATCGCGTGCAGCTCTGCAATAAATGCGTCATTACTGCAGGCTGGGGAAGTTATAAGTTCGAAGCCGCGGCAGATGGCAGTGATTTCCCCTTCCAGGCGACCTCCTTATCACAAGCATCGCGTTTGCGACTCCAGCAGCATTCCCCGCGACCAGACGTCGAGTTGCTTATCGAGCGGTCCTGTTTAGTCACAAGGATGTGCTCAGGAAGAACTGGCCGGCAAGTTGGTTACGCATATCGAACAATCCCCAGCGCACAAGATAGAGATGACGACTCACAGAAAACACACCACAAAACGCCTTTCACAGTGATGCGATCGTAGAAAGCTGTTTAACCTGTTCTTACAGCGGCAGCTACACGACAGGCAATTGCTATCCTTTTCGCGTTCGGCGGCATCCGATGAATTCTCACGAGCACTCACAGCGGCGCTACGACCAGTGCTAAAAGGAAAAACATCTAGCTGTTTTCATACCATGCGTACGTAGAGCACTACCGGCGTTGGCGGCACTGAAAAAATAGCCAGAACAGAGAGCTAGAAATACTAAAAAAGTCTAAGCTTCTCAGATCACGTCTTCAGGGCTGTTGTTTACAGACCTTACAAAAAAACTTATTTCTTTTCATTGCACGCAGTCCAACAATGGCGGCAGTGGTAATCACGAAGACGAGAATAACGTTCTCAACGTCATGCTATTGCTTGTCAGCTGTCTTTCGTTTTGTAAAGTGAACAACGACAAGACAGGTTCTGCTTTATAAAACACGCATTAGGAGGACACGCAGAATTCGCTTGAAGACCACTATAAAACCATGGCACAGGTCTATACTGACGCTCGGTATATTTCTTTCTAAATTTTTTCAGGCGTTTTTGCGCAGTCTTTCTGCAGGTATAACAAAAGCCCAAGAAAGCCCTGACGTGAATACGGCACCCTACAGCACTCGCATGAAACCCAATCCTTAACAAATGCTTATACAGTATTCACATACAACATATGCGTGAAGATAAAGACAACTACAACAATCAATACCTACTCAGTGCTTAATTTTGATGAGCGGAGACTACACACGAATGGTGGAATGTATATGTAAAAGGAAACTTACGCTTCTATCATAATTTGTACAAGCAAACATAACAGATGTGTTTGAGTACATATTGTGTCAAAAATACACACAGGCAAATACCATGGCTTCAAATTTCTATTAGTTGCACCGTGAAGACGCTATGGACGGAGTTTATAGTGTCACATCCCAGCGACGTTGTGAGGCAAGACGTGTGTCGAGGTTAGTATATCACAACTCGTGCCAGTGCTCATTTTACGATCATTACACAGGTGTCGATGCTTGAAGATGCAAGGGCCGCTGCCATGCATGTTACACAGAACCCCGATTGCGCCACGTATTCCTTCGTTGCCCAACCAATTCGGAAACTGTATCTTTCGTAATTGCCCTTTGTAGAAAGAATCTATACAAATCCCAAATTTTTATCAGGGGTTCCTTTTCAATTATAAATCAGTAGCTTTGACCACGTCCGCGTGCGCGCAGCCTGGAGCACCACCTGGCACGGCAAGGCCTGCACCATTCGAACAACAGCGGGCTCCGGGGCGAGTTGTGGCACGGAGTGGCGTCGCCCGAGGAAGCCTGGGCGAGATTGGCTATCCGTCAAACATCCCGCGGGAGGGCGCACTTGTCTTCAATGCCCACCTGGCGTCTTTTATAGAGCACGACGACGCAGCGGTGGACAAGCGATGCCGCATCGACGTTAGTTAGCATCGCTTCGCCGCGGTAAACGAGTTGATTCGCCGTCGTCGCTACGGCGGCCTTGCTGGCTCTTTGTTAACATGTGCAGTAGGCGCCCAAAGCACCTCGCCAGATTCTAATGATACGATGCGCGGCTCCCGCGTTCATCGTATAGAGCGTGTTTTAGGTGTTCAAGAAACTAGCAATGTCGGCGGTTAATACCAGCACAAACAGAGAGCAAGACTTAAGTCTATAATCTTGCTTGTGCCTGTAAGAGTCTGCGCAGTGTATTAACATCACATGTCGTCTTGAGATGCATATGTACCTTATGTTTTTAGTTCCTTTCGATTAGCGTGTTGTCATATATGAGACGTGTGCGTTTGCCGAAGTGTCTCAATGGTCACTGGTGTGGTCGACGGTTATGACACCTAAGAGATCTCTTATAGAAATGTTTGGTTAGCTTTTGATTTCAATTATAATGATTTAGGCATCACACTCACAGGCATTTCTGATGACTTCTGAGTGGAGTTTTCTATGCACAGGTGAATAAATTGGTTAGCATGTTGCGGATTATATTTTTTTTTGTCCTTCAAGAGATTCTCACTAATTTGTGCTGACAAGGTTAAGGTGCATTTCTGTATGTTTCGTGATGCATTCAAAATGAAACATCCAGAATGCCATTTTCTTTCTAACGTCTTTTCAACACCACATAAAATTTCTATGTTAACGGCCCCTTAAGCAGACTGTAAATATCTAGAAAAAAAAAGATATATGTGCGATGTTGCCTTAAAAGTGGAACAGTTCAGAGCAAGTCACGGCAATGATTAGAGCAAACTGCCCCCGTCGATAACCTACATTCACCTAACTAGAGCGTTTTATACGGCGGGCTCAAGCTCATATACTGGCAATAAAAGACCACCTAAGAGGTGTTGTCGGCTGTCTATAATAGGCACAGTTTTTCGCTAATAATTTTGGTGATGCGGATGCAATATATAGCAGGTAAAAGCCAAGACGTTTAAGTTTAAATTTCTCTCAGTTTATGTGGATGATTACTGGATATGCAATAGAAAAGAAATGACTCTAGAAGTGCTTGAAAAAGATGCTGCTGTGTGTTCTTCATACATCATTAGTTGTGGTGCAACATTTTCCATCATAAAAGGTAATAACAAAACTTATCAGGCATATTATAATTTAAGTCTGATGCAAAAAGTTAATGCAAAACCTATTTAAATATCTATGACATCTGTCTCGTGGAACACCAGAACGGAAGTTGCCTTTGTGATTAATTTTTGATTTATCACGATAAATATAATTATTTATAGTAAATTCAATTCTGACCGGGTACAGAAAAGGAATAGAAAAGGAATAGAAAAGAAAATAATGGGACAAACAATAACACAATTGTTACAAAGGTTGATTTATTGTGCACTATTAGTTAAGGCATATTTGAACAAGTCTTTACCTTGAATGGCTATCGTAGGTGCGGAAAGACGATTCCACTCTGTTCACATACCGTGTTTTCTAAAAGTAACTGGCAACGGTGGTTTGTTTCTGAGCCGCATGGCGAAGCACTTACGGCTGCGCCTAAGCTCTGAATCTGTGTAAAGAAAACTGAACACTTGCCCCCACGTTTTGACTCCTTTCGGTCTTGAGAGGTTCTCTACAGCCCCCTCATGCGGTTGAGAAGGAAAAACCTGGTGCCCGTTTTCCTCTGGTAAAGGGTATAGGTGGCAGAAACGACGGTAAAAAATCTCTGGTTCTGCGGTATGGTATACCGTCCTTCAAACTCTGATAAATACACGTAAAATCATGCTTTCAAAGGTGTATAAGTTCAAAGCGTGAATTTGAGTGATGAAATATATTATGAACAAGAGAAAGACGCGATATTTAAGGAGAGAAGCTATAGTATGCAGAATATAGACTGGAATTTAGGAGTGTGCTATCTGTACTTTTATAATTTTGATGAGGGTCTCAAACAGTTGTGCCGTATTGGAGTCTGAATAGAAATAATAATAATGATATCAGAAATTCAAAAAAAAAATATATGGAAGCTCTGCCGGCTCAGATTCATGACTGTTCCCTCATTTGTCGAAATACTCGCTTTTAAAATGTCTTCTTTTATTCCCTTTCACTCCGTTTCTTTTCCTGTTCACAGATATGCGCACTGAAGCACCGAAGCGGAACAGGATTGTGGATCGCCGGTGTGCATTCGCAAGCAGTGCTCTTGTACGCGGCCGCCTCGTAGGCAGGCCACTGCACGCTGACGACAGCGGCCAGGAGCGTCACAGCCAGGCGCTATGTGCGAAGTTTTACACCTGCAGATAAAAAAGTCCTGCAGCGTCATTTTCAGCGTATGCGTGTGATTACCATCCTAACACACACCGTCTTTCCTGGTATGAAGTCGTTCTTTTTACCGTATATTTACGACAACATGCAGAGGAAGTTTTTCGGGCAAACAGGAAAAACTGCACTAGAAGACGATGCAGTTTAAGCTGGGAGTATATGAAGTCTTCATTGGTAATTTCTTTCAAACTTTACAGGTAACTTACCGGGTTGATTTTAACAGCACACGCAATGCTTAAGTTTTTCAACCTTTGTTGCTGTTCACACGTTTTTTAGAGTCCAGTCCTGTGGTGCTTTCGGATTGTCTCTGCTTCGGACGGCTTTGCCTCTGGCGCTCCCAGAGCCAGGAACTTGTTTCAGGGGGATCTCATCGCTCCTCCGGGTGACATTGATTTAGGAATCTCCCGAAAAAAGTTGACAGAAATTGGGCCAGCGATCGTAGTAAGCTGCAGTAATTTTTATCTGTACAGGTAATACAACAGCACGGTTTTGTTGTCAGAAATACGAATTCATTTAATCTACCGGATCTAAATAGGGCAAAATAATCAAATGGACATGCTGGCCACAAGTTACCGCGCAAAGAAGTCCTTCCAATGAAAACAAAAATCACTGCACATCTAAAAAACGTGTGCCTGACTTTACAGCATGTAGTACACTATTAGTCAAATCCTGAAAAAACGCGGTACTCGGCAGTTTTTTGTGGTATTTGAAAACCGCACCGCATAAGCGTTCTGTTTTGGCGAGGAGCTGCCGCATAAAGTTCAGTTGAGCTTTACTGGATTAAGACCGCAGCCAGAACCTGCTCTGACCTTTCTTTTTGAACAAGTTCTTTTTTTGGTTTCTCTCGTTTATCACGCCATTTTGCGGAGTGCGGGATAAAATATTGTTAAACAGCGCCGCCAAATTGTTTTCGACTTGTCTCTTCGGCAGACGAGCCCGCACTCAAACATCGAAGCCGCGTTCCGTACCGGCCGGCGAGCGTAGAAGTTCATGTCGCAGCGCATATTATATTTAGCTGTAACCGCCCGATATTGACATGAGCGAGTTCGCGTGCTTCCTCTTCGTGCTTTGTAAATTGGCATCCGACACAAGCGGTTGGTAAGCTTTTTATGCTGCATCAATCTCGGTGTTGGTTGTGTTCGCCTTATATGAATCCATCGGTCTATGGGTGATGGTGTCTCATTGCTTTGCGATAACTCGTGTTACAAAAATGAAAACATCGTCCTTAGATCGTCCCGAAGCATCGTGTCTGTGAGTAATCATAATCGGTCAACGTTCCTCAAGACACTGAGCTTTTATTTTCTCCCCTACGCCTACGCGTTAGTGCCTACGCGCTAGATTAGCTTGTAGATTGGCCGCAGGCTTCCGAGACCCGCCGACCACGGCGAGTCTTGCTCTGAGGGGGAACAAAGAAGCGACGACACCTGATGACACAAACAAGACGTTTATTGCGGAAAACATATTACGCCAGCTAACAAAAAATACGCTAAGGAATCGAGGTCGTCCGACTCGAAAGCACGGTTGCGATCTATCATTCGCGCATGATAGGGCAGGGGAGAACATACAAGGCAGGACGGGACGAGGTAGAGGGAAAGTGTCCGCACTAGGCCTCGCCTCGCTAGCTGAGAGCGGCGCGCGTTCCCGAACCTCAGCGGGCATCGAGTTTCCGCGCGCGCAGCAATAACGCCGTCCGTGGCGCTCGTGGCGCTGCGACGGCGGCGGCCACCCTTGCTAGTTAAGGCAACTAGAAACGACACCGCAGGGAAAGCTGTGAAGCGAACTAAGCGAGACAAGTCCTCGCCGCGCTGTATGACTATTTGGGCTATGAGATTTCATTAAAATAGTTTACAAACTAATGATAAGGTGTTTTCATGGCACATGAGAATTGCTTAATGACGGGATAGGTGTTACTGGTGTCAAGTGAATAGAATATCGAAGCCCCACGTATGGCATATATCACCCCATACCTCTCGTGGCTGTGCGGTGCAATCGAAGAAAGGCACTTTGGACATTCCCTCACGTCTCTGACGTCGCCGATTAGGGAGAGAAAAGCGCTCAAAATTGTGGCAGTGTTTTTTGCCTAGGTGCGCTGTTTTTTCTTGATTTCCTTCCTTTTGTCATTCGCGCTGCGTCGTTTCGTTGTTGGACATCTTTCCTTGAATGTGTGTTTTGCGCTACCGTTCGAGGCCGCCAGGAAACGGCGAGTCTGCGCATTCCTTTCTGATGACGAAAAAGATGGCTTCCCGTCCGCGTTCGGGCACCTCGCTTCATGGAAGGGAGAGCCTCTGTGCCTCTAAATGGAGAGTGCGAATTTTTTTCGGTCGCCCCAATTGGACACCAGCAGCATTTCATCCCAGCCGTTGATTATTCCACCTACGCATATACGAAAGCACTTCAGATAAATGCCACGGCGCCGAAGCGAGAAGAGGCCTTCAGGTGACCAACAACTGCAACGGTGAAACTATCGTTAGCAACCACTGTTCTTATTTGTTCATATGCTACCTGGGTTGTGCACAGATCTTTAGGATCGGCAGGCCCTAGAAAGGTCGAAAGTGTACGAGGATGATTAACGATCGAAAAGTTTTGAAAGCACTATTTTCGCCAAATTCGTAACCACTTCGCGAAGCTCAAATTTTGTGTCATTAGTCACACCGGATTCCAGAACGACGTTCGTGCCTTCCTTTCGGCGTGCATGTTGCACGGGGATTGCGTCATTGTTACAAAGCTAGTACGCGCATTGCGCGTGCCGTGCTTCCATGGAACACAAAGCGACGCTTAGGATAGAAAGAGCGTTTATTCACATAGATCAGCCAGCTTATATAGGTGACCGGGCGAGGGTAAGGGGAGGACGGGACGAGGGAAAGCGGGAGGAGCATGCGCTTGGCGTTCGCCGTAGTGAAGGCATATCGTTCGCCATAGTGAACGCAGAGCGTTCGCCATAGTGGAGGGAGAGTGTTCCCAATATTTCTCTTCCCTTAATAAAAAAGTCGCTCTACTGGCTTCTTTTGGTGGTGATGGTGAAAAACATTTATCGGGTATTAAATTTTTACAGAGAGATGATTGCGGTGGGCCCTATTGGCCCTTTCCGTTTACAATACTAGGTGGAGCCCCTATTCCGGGGCCCCATTGGCAAGCAACGCCGCCCGCGTCCGGTGAACCAAGGCCTTTTGGCTCTTTAGCACCTGACAGCCGAGGAGGGCTGCCTCCCAGTGCTCTCTCCCAGTCCCCACAGAACTGGCACGCGCCATCAAATGATATGTTGAAGTGTTTCAGCACCGCCGGGCACAGTACAATGTTAGTGAGAATTTTGATGAGGAGGCGCTCGTCAGCGCGACCAAGCCCCTTACAAGGGGCCGGGTAGCGCCGGTGCACCTGCTTGTAGTAATCGGTGATGTGTTTGAATATAAGGGCCAGATTGTCTGAATGGGAGTAGGCTTCCAAGGGCAAGGAGATAGCCCGGGGAGAGAGTGCGCGGGCGGCCTGATCGGCCTGGTTTCCTTGGAGTCCCTGGTGACCGGGGGCCCAAATCAGGTTACGCGGAGCGGGATCTTCGCAACGGCAGCTATATTCCAGAATGCGCCAGACAAGCGTGGGAGCCCAGCCCAACTCATAGTTCCGACAGGCCCCTCGCGAGTCGGTGATGATGTGTTTCGACTTGCGATTAGTGAGAGCCAGAGCAATGGCAATCTCCTCCGCGTGTGTTGCGCTCTAGGCTTTGATAGTGAGCCCGTTAACTGTGTTTGTGCTGTGTACGACAGCGGCCGTGTACCACCCCCGTGGTGTGGGCCGGCAACGTCCACGTAATACACTTGTTGTTGGTTACCATAGTATCGCGCCAAAGCTTCCGCGCGCGCCTGGCGACTACCGCTATGGTCTTCTCTGGACATGTTGCGGGGAAAGGGTCGGACCCAGAGGGCGCGTCTCCGGGGTTCTGGCACTCTCTCCCTTTCCTCAATATGGTAGTCATGTTTGATGTGTAGCCGGTCCAAGAGCCGGCGACCGGAGGTGATCTGTGCAAGCCGCGTGTATTGGTTGGCTAAGTGGGCTTCTCGAAGCTCCCTGAATGTGTTTACCACGCCTAAGGCCAGAAGTCGCTGGTTGGACGTGGCGACCGGGAGGTCAAGAGCCGGCTTGATGACTTTCCGGTGGATGACCTCCAGTTGCTCACCAGCGGGTTTGCACAGGTGCAAGTAGGGGGTTGAGTAGAGGATTCTACTCATTACGAAAACATGGGCAAGCCGCAGTGCATCCTTGCTTCGTAATCTGCCCCGCTTTTTGGAGACCCGGCGGACCATGCGGCCCACCTGGTCTCTCACCGTGCGAAGTTTGGCTAGGGTAGTGTCCACCCTGCGTTGATGGTGTATGAAGAGGCCAAGGACGCGGATTTCCTTGGACTCCCGGATCGGTCCCGAGGGGAGACTGATTCGAAGCGGGGTTGTGTCCCGAGGGGAGGCACGTATGTGCACAAAATTCTGACTTAGATGGGGCGCACTGGAGTCCGCAGTAGGTCACGTAGTCGTCGACTAGGGTCGCCGCTGCTTGCAGGCAGGATTCCATGTGGCCCCGTTTACCTTGCGTGGCCCAGATTGTAATGTAATCCGCATAAAGACCGTGATGTATCCCGGGCAAAGAAGAGAATTTGGAGGGAAGATGAAGCATTGCCAAATTGAAGAGCATGGGAGACAGGACCGCGCCTTGAGGTGTGCACCTCGAGCCGATAGTGTATGGCCCATGTTCCGCATCTTGTATGCGTATGTAGGCTTGACTGTCTGTAAGAAATTGTCTTATGGAGTGGAATATTTTGTGGCCACAGTTGGTGTTACTGAGGTGGTCCAGGATTACTTCGTGTTTGACGTAGTCGAATGTGCCTTTAAAGTCAAAGGCCAGGATCACCTTGTCGTTGTGAGGACATTCGACAGGATCTATGATGTCGTGGTGGAGCTGCAGAAGTATATCCTGGGCTGACTTGTGAGGGCGAAAACCGAACATTGTGTCCGCGAAAGTGTGCTGTGTTTCGAGAAAATCGGAGAGTCTGTCGCGCACCATGGTCTCCATGACCTTGCCGACACAAGACGCGAGGGAGATGGGGCGAAGGTTCTCCACATAAACAGGTTTTCCGACCTTCGGAATGAAGCTCACGAGAGCCGATTTCCAACCGAGAGAGAGAGGAGTCTCTCCGACCCAAATGCTATTGGTGTATTTGAGGAGCGCGGCGTAGGCTGCGTCAGGAAGGTTGGCAAAGAGCTTGACCGTAACCTTGTCGCGTCCGGGTGCAGTGACCCGCTTCATCTTGCTTAAAGCCGCCCGGAGGTGGTGGAGCTGGAACGGCTTGTCCAGCTCCACCATGGGCATGGGCGTTGGGTTTCCGTGCGTGTTTGTATTGCATCGATGAGAGCGCAAAAGAGACGCCACGTGTTCCGTGCGTGGAACGTCGCTGTGGCGGCGGCATGCATGGTGGCTGTGCCGATGCAGTTTCTTCCTGCCGCTGCCGAGAGCCTTTTTCTTCTGTGCTGCTGACGAATCCGCCGGTGATGTAGCCACTGGACGTGGGGTATCTGCAAGAGGGACCGCGCGCTCGACTTCTTTGTCTTGCGAGACCGGCGATGACGTCTTCGCTCGCAAAGCACTGCCTTCCGCTGGGTTATGATCTTGCGCACGTGGGGGAGTTCTGTGTCGGACACGCACCTGGTCGGCATGACACCTGACCGGTCCGCCTGGTGTCTGTACGGTGACCATTCGTGACCCTCCTGTAGACGTGACTGTTCCAGGGAGCCATTTTTCACCTGCGCCAAAGTTACGTGCATACACTGCAGCTCCAGGTAGAAGTGGTGTCCATTCATCTGGCTCCGAGACAATCTTTAACGATGGGAGGGAAGCATGTGTCCAGACGAGACCGGAGGCAATAGCCAAGAAGCGCATTTGAAGGAGACTTGCGCGAGGTGTTAGGTATCCTTCTGTAATTAAAAAGCAATCTGGAAATTTGTTTATCTAAACTCCCCCCCCCCCCCTTCATCTTTTTTTAGAGGCCACCCTTTATCGTTCTGACTGCTCTTTCAGCCAACCCATTCGACTGTGGGTGATACACTGACGTTCGAATATTATTCTTTTTCATGAAGGTAGCGAATTCATCACTGGGGAATTGAGTTCCGTTCTCAGAGACTACAGTCCTTGGAATGCCAAACCTGCTGAATATCTCGAGCAAGCAATTCACTGTAGCTGTAGTAGTAGCTTCCCTCATAGGAACTGCCTCAATCCACTTGCTGTGCGCATCCACTACAACGAGAATCATGCTTCCCACAAATGGCCCTGCGAAATCGACATGCATCCTTGACCACGGTTCTCGAGCAGTCGGCGGGCTCTTTGGCGGTGCTGCGGCTGGCATGGGCAAGTTTTGGATATAATTCTGACAAGTTGCTGCTAGTCGTTCTATGTCGCGGTCCAATCCTGGCCACCAAAATCATGATCTGGCAACTGCTTTCATAGCTGACGACACCTGCTGTGTTTCATGCAGTAGGTGCCAAACACGACGTCGTGCTTCTTTCGTCACTATTACTCAGTGACCCCAATAAACCAGCCCCTGGGCCAAAGGGAGACCTAGCCTTTTATCGAAAAATGAAATAATACTTCCATCTTATATACCTCTTGCGGTCGATGGCCAGCCATGCTTTGTCAACAGCGCAACCCTTTTCAGTTGCGGGTCAATAGCAGTTAATTGCTTCAGTCCATCAACTGACACTGTTCCGTCCTCGAATCCTTCCAGAGCAAGAATGTAATCAGAGGGATGGTCTGATTGCAACTCTGTCGTAGGGAGTGGCAGTCGACTCGGGGCGTCGGCCTGTAGAAGCTGCTTACCTGTCAAGTACTGGAGCTTGTAACGGAAACCTGCAAGAAACAGAGACCAACGTTGTATGCGAGCGACTGCCAGCGATGAGGTCGGTCGATCTACCCTCAGCAATCCCAGGAGAGGCTGGTGGTCGATAAAAAGTGTGAGCTCTCGACCTACGAGAAAATCTCGGAACTTGTTACGCCAAAAACAAGGGCAAGGGGTTCGTGTTCGAGTTGAGGGTAATTCCTTTCAGCCTTTGTTAAGTTCGCGAACGCAAATTTATAGGCTTGTTCAACTTGCCATAAGCGTGGAATAGCACGGCGCCAACCCTATGTTGCGACATGTCACACTCCAGCTTCCGGTCTGCAGCCGGATTTAAATGGCAAGTACCTCTTCCTCACGAAGGCCTTGGCTTGCATAAATGCTGCCTCTTGCTCGGTTCCCCAAATTCATCGAGTGTTCTTCTCTAGCAGCTCGTACAAGGGTGAAATGACGGATGATAAATTCGGCATGAACTTTGCGTAAAAAGTAATCATGCCCAAATATGCACGCCGCTCCCGCACATTTTGCGGACAATGAGCTTGCATGATTGCTTCGATATGCTGCTCTGTAGGATGTAAACCTTCGCGGTCAATTCAGTGACCTAAGTAGGAAACAGACGCCTCGCGAAATTTACATTTGTCCAGTCTAAGCTTAACCTCGTGCTCCTGGAAACGCTGGAGCACCAACCTTAATGTTTCGGTGCCACCGTGTTTTTCCGATATCTGTATATCGTCGAGGTAAGCCTGGACACCTGATATGCCTTGCAAAAGAGTGTCGATTTTCAGTTGAAAAATTGCAGGCGCGGAAGCTATACCGAAAGGCACGCGGTTGTAGCAGAAAACCCCCCGGTGCGTATTAATAACGCACATTTTCTTGGACTGGTCATCGAGAGAGATCTGATTATAGGCGTCACGCAGGTCGAGCGTGCTGAATTGCTCGCCGCCATTCAAAGACGCAAAAATGTCATCAATGACAGGTAGCGGCTATTGCTCCAGCTCATATGCAGGGTTTAGGGTTACTTTGAAATCTGCGCAGATTCGAACGGTGCCATCCATTTTTGAGTACCGGCAAAATTGGTGTAGCCCACTCTGCGTGTGTTACAGGGGACAACACTCCGATGGTTACAAGCCTTTCAATCTCTTTGGATACCTTGTCGCGCCAAGCAAATGGAAGAGAACGGGCCTTGAATAATTTTAGTGTGGCTCCTTCTTTCAGTGGAAGATGCGCTGGCGGTCCGTCAATCAGGCCCATTTCTTCTTTCTTTCCTTTTTTCCTTCTTTCTTTCTTTCCTTCTTTCCTTCTTTCCTTCTTTCCTTCTTTCCTTCTTTCTTTCTTTCTTTCTTTCTCTCTTTCTTTCTTTCTTTCTTTCTTTCTTTATTCAATACTGCAAACCTTATAGAGGTCCAAGCAGGGTGGGTAAAATGACAAACAAAACAATAATAACAAAGTTAGTAAACATCAAAGTGTGGCGAAATGCAATAAATAATCATTCCAGTCCGTTACTGTGCGAGGAAAAAAATGAAAACATGAATAAATCTGTTCGCGCAAAATACGGCGTCAAAGAATTAGGATGATGGTGGCGTGTATACCTCCACGTTGAAAGCGACAGATATGGGGCAGGGTTAATAGATAATTCTTGTTTCCAAAGCAAGTAAAGAAATTCGAAACGTAAATTTTTTCTTCGTTGTGCAAGACATTGAATACCATTAACCTGCATTATTTCAGAGAGTGAGTCATACGGGGAAAATTTAGAGTAAATATACCTTACAGCTTTTCTCTGTACCTTTTCAAGGCGGGTGATATTGTGTTTAGTAAACGGGTCCCAGACAACGCATGCGTATTCGAGTTTCGGTCTAATTAGTGAATTGTAAGCAAGTAATTTTACGCTAGGGGGAGAAGTTTTAAGCTCATGTCTTAAGAAGTATGGTTTGCGGAGTGCAGAAGAGCAGATGTTATCTATATGTAAATTCCATGGAAAAGTATTAGTAAGTGTGACACCCAAATACTTATATTTAGTCTCTTCCAGCAAAGGCGACGAACCTAGCCTGTAGTTAAAAGAAAGCGGAGCTTTTCTGCGAGAGAAGCGAAGAAAGACGGTCTTATCAGTGTTAAGTTTCATGTCCCACGTTTCACACCATTCAAAAATCTTAGCTAGAGAGGAGTTAAGATAGATTTGGTCGTCAATTGAAGTTATTTCATGAAAGAGCACACAATCATCCGCAAACAACCTGATTTGCACATTCGGATCAAGTTCACTGGTAATGTCATTAATATGCAATAAAAATAATAATGACCCCAGCACACTTTCTTGGCGGCACGCCAGAGCCGACTGGAAGGCAACCTGATTGTTGCTCATTAACTGCGACAAATTGGTAGCGATTGGTTAAATAATTTGATATCCATATGATCGAAATTTCCAGGAGGCCAATGCGCCTGAGTTTCAATATCAGTTTGTCATGGGGAACTCTATCGAAAGCTTTGCTGAAGTCAAGAAATATTGCATCAATCTGGGCTTTCTTATCAAGACATGAAGCGAGTGAATGTACGAGGGGGTACCCAAAAGAAACCGGACTTATTTTTGTTTGAACTTATTTGTTCACATTTTAAGCACAGACCTTCAATCTCCTTCAAAGTATTCCCCACTTGCAATGATACGCTTGTAGAATCTTTCATTCCATTTTTCAAAAAATTGTTTAAATTCATCTTTTGTGATGCTTGACAGTGCCTCCGTCGTTTTTTTCTTCACCTCAGCAACATCAGCGAAACGCTTTCCATTCACCTATTTTTTCATTCTAGGAAACAAAGAAAGTAGAACGGGGCAAGGTCTGGAGAGTATGAGGGTTGAGGAATAGGGGTAATGCCTATTTTGGTCCAAAATTGTCGTAGAGACAGGGCTGTGTGAGCAGGGGCATTGCCATGATGGAAAAACCAGTCACCCGACCGCCACAAATCTGGGCGCTTCCACCGCACACTGTTGCCCAATCTTTTCGAAACATCCAAGCAGAAAGCCTGGCTAACTGTCTGACCCTGCGGAACAAATTCTCAATGGGCGACTCCTCTCACGTCGAAAAAACAAATCAGCATTGTTTTGAGGTTTGGTTTCACCTGACGAGATTTCTTGAGGTGAGGTGAATTTGAAGTTTTCCATTGGCATGATTGTTGCTTTGATTCAAGATTCGATTCAGGAACACTTGAGTTGTCCCCATAGCATCGCCCTTGTACGTCTTTCTTAATATTTCAAGAGTTTACATTCAACTTTTTTCGAGAAAAATCAGAATTTCACCGGCGCACGCTGTTCACGAAAATCAGCCATTGCAAAAACGACATTCACACAAAACAGTCCTCAATCTAAAACTCTGCCTAAACTAGTCTGACCTCCTTCAACGACGGCACTCGGCTTACTGACTCTGGAATGTTCGTTCTCTGCGCTCCTAGTGGCAAAATACGGTACCACAGAAGCTTTGCCGACCAAAAAATTTAGTCCGGTTTCTTTTGGGTACCCCCTCGTATAACTGTCACTAGTTGTGTAATTGTTGAGTATCCTTTTCTAAACCCGTGCTGGAAATTAGAGAGGACTGCGTGCGCATCTAAAAATTCATTAATCTGGTTGGCAATAATATGTTCGATTAGTTTACAACATGGTGACGTAAGCGATATTGGACGGTAATTTTGTAATAATGCACGGTCACCGTTCTTGTGTATTGGCACAACCCTGGCTATCGGTCATCGCTCGGTAATCGTGCATGAAGTAATGAAACACGAAATATAAAAACTAGAAACTTTGCAACAGATTCAGCATATCGCTTCAGGAACACGTTTGAAAGGTTGTCGGGACCACATGACGATTTAGTTTTTAAATTCAGTTGCATTGAAACTACGCTAGGGTATGAAATAAAATTTACATCACAGAGGTCAAACACTGCGTCACTGGATGTGCAAGCACCGGAATCTGAAAAGACACTGTGAAAGTAGTCATTGATGTGGTGCGCAATATCCCCGTGATCGGTAACTACAGAACCATCAACCAAAATTTGCGACACTGGTTTCTTTTTTTCGCTTATATAATTCCAAAACTTTTTTGGTTCCTCTACAATGAAATTTGGAAGCACTGTATTAAAATAGTGTTCTTTCGAAGAGTGTACTGCGCGTGCAAGCCCTTCTTTTAAATCCTTGAAATGATCTAAATGCAAGCGCTGTTTCTTTAACCTTTTTATCTTTCGCTTTAAGTGGATTATTTCACGCGTCATCCATGGCGTTTTTCTATGAACAAGTTTACCTTTGCTCGGCACAAACTTATCTATACAGTAGTGGTACATACCTTTAAAGCGGCGCCAAAGTGCATTCAAATCAGTATCATTAAAATTCATGAGGCATGTTTCCAAATGTTCTATAATGAAAGCATCATCTGCACGTGAGTAGTCTTTGACAGACCGTTTCACAGGGTTATTAGATTGAGTACAAGCGACAATGAGCAAGCGAACACTGACAAGCGGGTGGTCGAAGATGCCTTCCACAACTTCAACAATGTATTCAGGTAACCCTCTAGGCAAAAATACCAAATCTAATACAGATTTGCTAGTTCCTTGCACACGTGTCGGTTCCTGGACTATTTGAATTAGGTCATGCGCTAACATCATGTTAAGTACACTGTTTAAGTTATTGCTGTTTTGAGGAAGAGATTCAAAACGCTCCCAAATAACGCGTGCTAGGTTTAGGTCACCAATAAGTAGAAATTTGCTTCTTTGGAACCGAGACATGTGCCCTTCCAGTTTGAACAGATAATCAGCTGAGGCATCAGGAGGTCTATAAATGGCAATCAGAATGAAGTTATAGCCCCAGCATGAGATATTTAAGCACAAACATTCAAGGCCGGGAATCTCCTCCAAGAGAACAGCCTGTATGTGGCATTTAATTAGGACTCAACGCCACCTCCCCTGAAAAGCCGATCCCTACGAAAAACTTGATATCAATTAGGGAAGACATTCTCGTCGGCTGTTTCAGTCCGCAGCCACGTCTCCGTTATGACTGCAATGTGTGGGTCATTTTCTAGTAAAGAAACCTCGAGAGATTCTGTTTTGTTTACTACCCTACGGGCATTTAAGTTGATTATACGCAAGTGCTTGTCATATTCTTTGGAAAGGCGTCAAGGCTCGGGCTGCTCAGAGCGTTGATTGTTAATCTTGACGCGCATGTTTTTTGTCTCATCCCAAAAGAACAAATCTTTATCGACCTCAAGTTTATCATGAAGTAGGTGTACTTTTTACCCTGCAGTTTATCTTTCGCACTTTCCCATAGGAGCTTCCGTTTCTTTAGCGTTGCTTGCGAGTAATCGTTTTGTACAGACATGCCCGAATCTTTAAGCTTGCTGCAGTTTTAAAATATAAGTTTCTTTTCGTTAAAAGCTTGCAGATAGATGATTACCGGTCGTTTGTTTCCTTGTCGGCCGAGCCTATGAATGCGGCCGATTGATTCGCACTGTACCTGCAGCTTATCCCTCATTACCTCGGCGATAACTTTTTCCTTGAGGGCCGCTTCCGTTTCATCGTCGCATTCAGAAATGTCATGAATAATTACGTTTGACCGCCTATTTCTGTCTTCGAGATCAGTTAGTTTCTTTGACTGGAAGCCAATAACGTTTTCTAAAGACTTTAGAGTAGTTTGAACCTGATCCCCTTCGGTCGCACGAGATTCAGATAACCTTTTGTCAAGTTGAGTGTACGTCTGTTGAAGGCTGTTTATTAATGTTTCGATGTTAGATATTTGGACTTTCATTTCTGAAATATCGTTACGGATAACAGCTTGACCCTCAAGCAACTCTTCAAACATTTCCTTCTGCGTGGGACCTGGGTTCGTCTCAATGTCCCCGCTGAGAAGCAACTTGCACACAGGAAGACATTCATAGGCAAGGTCAAGACACTTCTGTGGGCACGGCAGGACAATAATTCCACGACAATCAGTCCGTAAACAACTACTGTGGGGACTAACCTGCAGAACGCAGAACAGGGTCCTGGTTAGCGTCATTGCCAATCCGTGTCCGCCGTGCCCACAAAAGACGAACTGGTGAGGTGCTGCTTTTGTAGTGGTGTTCCAGGGTGACGTCACACTGCGACTACCAGGTGGTGTCGCTAGCAGAACCAGGTCGCCAGGAAATAAATATGCTGTCATCTGTCCAACATTGCAATCCGGATGAAGTTGATCAACGCCGACGATATCGCTTCTGTACCCGCATGTGTAGCCGCTCCTTGCCGTAGGTGCACCGATCTGAATAATGCCCTGCAGAACGCAGAACAGGGTCCTGGTTAGCGCCATTGCCAATCCGTGCTGAATTCTGTGCTGAAGACGTCTTGGAAGTCCGAGATCACGTCTTCCACGGTTGATGCACAGTTCTTCCCGAGGAGAGCTCTGAGCTTCGCCCCCAGCTTTGCCCCGATGTTGAGAACTGAGGACCGTGCGTTGCTGAGTTTGGATATCAAGTCCCGTCCGCAGAGGCTCGGTCCTGGGCAATCGATAACAATTAATGAGCCATCGACGACAGTCCCGTTGTACGAGACAGGCATATCCAACAGCCCCGGAACTGGCAAGATCCCTAGGTAACAGGAAAGTTTTATGTTGCACGGTGACAATGGTGGCCACTGTTTCTTGTGATCCTCAAAAAGTTGCCTAGGCACAACACAGGTTAACCAGTATCAACATTCATCGGTGTATCGCTGTCACACCACGTGAACGTTCGGCTAATCGGAGGTTCCAACTGAGATTTCCGAGACGCAACCAAAGTCCAGATGTGAATGCTGTCGGCCGAATCAACCAATGTTTCCTCTGTTACAGTTAATGTTTGGCTTGACCTGCCTCGAGCATGGCTTTTCTGGCGTTCCTTGTTGACGTCGCAAAGGTACTTTTTCGCAAGGTGGCTGAATATGACGCAGCATCGAGCTTTCAACCAGCTACACGCGTTTCCATTGTGTTTTGTGCTTCCGCACCGTCCACACTCTAATACCGGCTCCTCGCAGGTCCGTCGCCGCGCGTTTATCTTCATTACGGCCGTCAAGTCCGAAGAAAACGCGTTAGCGTCCTTTTCTGCTGCCTCAGAGCTAAGCGCTATCGCTTCGGTTGGTTGGTTGGTTTATGGGGTTTAACGTCCCAAAGCGACTAAGGCTATGAGAGACGCCGTAGTGGAGGGCTCCGGAAATTTCGACCACCTGGGGTTCTTTAACGTGCACTGACATCGCACCGTACACGGGCCTCGAATTTCTCCTCCAAAGAAATTCAGCCGCTGCGGCCGGGATCGAACCCACGTCCTTCGGGCCAGTAGCCGAGCACCATAGCCACTGAGCCACCGCGGCGGCCGCTATCGCTTCGGCTTGCTTCAGGGTGAGGTCTATTTTCGCCAGCAACTGTTTTTGCAGGCCACTAGACCTGACGCCGTATACTATCTTGTCGCGCAGCATTCTATCGAGCATGCTTCCGAACTTGCAGCCATCCGCTATTTGGCGAATTTCAACAATGAATGTATGAACACACTCAACTTCCGCGCTGACGCCGGTTGAAAAAGCGGAAGCTCTCCGTTATTTCGTGGCGTTTTCAGTCAGAATACGCAGTTAAGACTCCAATTACTTCTTCGTACTTCAGCACATTAGCCTTCTTCGGTGATACTTTCCCTGAAAGTACTTGTACTGTTTGTGTGCTCAGTGCAGAAATGAGCAACGCCCTCTTCTTCATTGAATCTTCGATGCCATTTGCTTCGAAGTAGGCTTCAACTTTCGTCAGATTGGCTCTCGATTTGTCACAGCGTTCGTCATACTCGGGAAGCTGGTAAATCTTCCATGGCCGAAATGGTTGTGTCCAACGACTCCGCCTTGAGGGTCATTTCAGGTTGGCTCTCGTCGTGGATTCGCTTTGAGCTCGTCGCCACTGTTACAAAGCTAGTTCGCGCATTGCACGTGCCGTCTTTCCATGGAACACAAACGGACGCTCGGGATAGAAAGAGCGTTTATTCAACCCCAGCAGCCAGCTTATATAGGTGACCGGGCGAGGGTGAGGGGAGGAAGGGACGAGGGAAAGCGTGAGGAGCATGCGCTTGGCGTTCGCCGTAGTGAAGGCAGAGCGTTCACAACAGTCATCCATCTGACACTCGTGAGACACTGAAACACTGAAAGCAACAGAGCGAGAAGCTGCCAGACTACTATCGACGCAACATAGAAGACGAGAAGCCAAAAAACTAAAGGAGTGGTTCAGGGCGGTCGCCATGATATGAAAGAGAAAATTTCAAATCATGACCGGACCTGCAAAACAACAACCGCGCTCGATGGGGTCATAGGTGGGCAGACACGAGAGACGTACTGTGATGTGCACACGACACTGTCGAGGGATTTTTCAACGTGGCGTGTCGGCAGTGGTTCTTCGGACAGCGGAGCGCCGTGCGCGCCAGCCCCGCGTTGCGCGTGTGCGCGTGCGAATGGTGTGCGCGAGGCAGGCACGAGGAGTGGAGGTCTGACGTGTCAGCAAACCGAGGTGTAGAGGTAGACACCGCAGCACAAGTCTGGTCATTCAAGAGTGAAAGTGGCAGCTGTCGGACTTTGGGTCCGTGCTGCAGATGACTTCCCTTGAATTATCGACGCAAGACCATTGAGTCCCATTCAAGCGTGGAGGTGGAAGCCGGCAGACTTCGGATCTGTACTGCCGTGGACTTCCCTTGACTCAAGGACGCAGGCCTACTGCGTCCCTTTCGAGGTCGGAAGAGGCAGCAGATGGATTGAGGGTTCTTGCTGCCAAGGCTTCCTTGGATAGGCTGCACAAGCCTACGGTGTTTTGGAACGCCGTCGACAGGACCTGGCTACGGTTTTTCTGCTGCCGCTGCCCAGTTCTTGGGGGTGGCTTACAGGAGTTCGTCAGCGTCTCCCATGTCCATCTCCGTTCCTCACCTCCTGGCTCTCTACCACCGCTTCCCTGGACGCAACGCTAGCGATGCATCGCAAGTCGCCAACCAGCGTCCATGCTGCCTGCAAGGCATTCCCGCTCCACGCTCCACCGGTGAACTTTCTCCTTTTTATCCGTAGTGTTGTACGCGTGTCTAGAGTGTGTTTTCCTTGGTGTTTTCGTTTCTTTTATTTGTTCCTTTCCTTTAAAGTATAAACACAGCTTCGTTTTGTTTTGTTTGATTCGTTTTCTTCTTCGAACCTGCACACGAAAGCGTTCCCTTCAGCAGTTGGGGACGCGTCACTCCGATTCCCGACACATACATCACCCCCCCCCCCCCCCCCCCCGCCGTCCATCCACGGCAGCCGCGGACGATCCTGCATTCATGATCGTTTGAAGAAGGTTAAAATTGACTCTCCTACTGATTTTGCATTGCGAAGATTGTAAGACTGGTTGTTGTAAACCACTACAGTATTTATCTGCGGCAATTAGTACCTCGGCTTGTATCTTGACAGTGACCTTTCTTAAAGAGCCACCTCGCTATTTTTTGGAACAAACTTCGCGCCATATGGTGTCTATGGTATAATAATGTACGGGATATTGCATGCATTTATAGATAAGCAAAACTTTCACGCCTAAGGCTGTACTACTCAGCGATTTAGAATAATAGTTTACGGGCACTGAGCAGTTCACTGGCACAACAAAATAAATGCCACATGACATACCCTTTTAAGAAAAGGAAAAAAAAATCACAGCCCGTCGAACTGAGTGGCGGCCGCTCACTTGGACACGGTCAGCGCGCATGTATCGTTCGTACGGTACGGACGGGCCCTTGGGTCACCGTGCATAAAAACGGTGTTGGCGATGATGCGACCGGTACGCAGATTTGGCAGAATAACTTGATAATTATCAGCACCAGAAGCAAAAAACCTGTTACCGCGGCTGGCTTGCGCCGCAAAAACCGCTCCGTGGGAGCCATCCATCCCGCGACCGCTTCGCTCGAAAGCCGGAAGTGGAATCGCTCGGCCACCTCGCCGCAACGGAGGCACCGGCTTTCATAATTGCAAGCAAAGGCACCAGGTGTCAGAATTACGCAATTAATTTCTCAACTTTGCAAAATCAACAGCGGCCACAGTTCTCTCGCTATCTTTCTAGTCCCGCTGTGGAGCTTCGTGGAGCTAACGGTAAATGAATTTGTATGGGCAACAAAAAAGAGTAGGAAGGACAACGACGAGGGTGGGACTCGAACTCTCGTGGGCAGAGCCCAATTGATCAGCAGTTCATCGCCTTAACCGCTCGGGCCATCTCGCCGCAACGGAAGCACCGCCCTTCATAATTGCAAGCAAAGGCACCAGGCTTCCGAATTACGTAATTAATTTCTCAACTTGATAAAAACAACAGCGGCCACAGTTCTCTCGCTCTCTTTCTGCTTCCTGCCATGCCCTTCATCGTGGAGATAACGGTAAATGGATTTGTATGGGCAACAAAAAAGAGTCGGGGAAAAAACGACGAGGGCGGGATTCGAACCCACGCGGCCAGAGCCCAATGGATTAGCAGTCCACCGTCTTAACCGCTCGGCCACCTCGCTATTTTTTCTTTATTGCCGACTAGACAGGAGAATCAAATACAGTACATTAAAAGGTGCTATCTGAACATCGACAGCACTCATAGGTTAAAACCATTTCAGGGCAACAAGTTCATTCAGAATAGTATACCATTCGGGTTTGTCGGCTTGTGCCTTATACATATCTCTGAGGTAAGCAATGCTCTCAACAAAATACTCCCTAGCAGGTCGCGGATTTCCATCTGCGTGATGGACACCCATTCGTGTCTTCCATACACCATGCAGTACTAACAACATGAACAGATCATACGGTACACCATCTTCGTTGTCAACTGGCAAAATCGGATGCCATACGGCGTTACTGGAAGGTCTTTCTTTAACGTCCTTTGCAGGATGTCCCACAGAAAGACCGCATCCCAACAGTCCAAGAACATATGGTCTACAATTTCAGGCTTGCAGCATAACATACAGTTTGTGGACCATGGGACATATATCCCCTTCTCTTCCAACCGTGGCTTCACGGGCAGTGTGCCACTATGTAAGTGGAAAAAGAAAGTTTTCACCGATGGTCGCACGGCCATCTTCTTAACCCTTTTAAGAACACCCCCACCCTGACCGTCACCACTCATTATGCGATAAATTGGCACTAGTCACACCATATCTGTGAGGTCCATACAGCCGACTACGTTTTACGCCACTAAGGTACTGCGTCGAGAAAGGCGCTTTCAGTATTTGAAAAGCTCCAACGACTTCACACAAATACCCATGCACACCTCCACGATGAAACCCGTTTGCACACACAAGAAATTCGGGTAGGAAATTTTGCAGCCGCACTTGCATCACTGTCCTCAAAAAGGGATCATTTTGGTCACGCAGGAACATGAATTTTGAGACAACTTGCCTTAAGAACAAATGCACAAGACCCAACCTGCTCGGCCACCTCGCCGCAGCGTAAGCACCGGCCTTCATAATTGCAAGCAAAGGCACCAGGTTTCAGAATTCCGCAATTAATTTCTCAACTTTGCAAAATCAACAGCAGCCACAGTTCCGTCGCTCCGTTTCTGCGTCCCGCAGTGCCCTTCTTCGTGCAGCTAACGGTAAATTAATTTGTATGGGGAACAAAAAAGACTCTGAAAAAAAAAAACGATGAGGGTGGGACTCGGACCCACGCGGGCAGAGCCCAATGGATTAGCAGTCCATCGCCTTAACCGCTCGGCCACCTCGCCCCAACGGAGGCACCGGCCTTCATAATTGCAAGCAAAGGCACCAGGTTTCAGAATTCCGCAATTAATTTCTCAACTTTGCGAAATCAACAGCAGCCACAGTTCTCTCGCTCTGTTTCTGCGTCCCGATGTGCCCTTCTTCGTGCAGCTAACCGTAAATGAATTTGTATCGGCAACAAAAAAGGGTCGAAAAAAAAACGATGAGGGTGGGACTCGAACGCCATTATAGCGCTTGGAGGCTAGTTGACACGACATTATATAAACAAAAACAGCGCAAATCATTGGGCATACAAAAGAAACTGCGCTAGCCCAGTGCGCTTCCTCTTTGTGTCCAGCCCTTTGAGCAGTTCTTATAATTAAAAAAAAGTGCCAAAAACGTAAATACAACAACTCTCGCTGTAAAAGCTTTTCGGGGTTGTTAAGACGGCGTTAGCGTCGACATCAGCGTCATCGATGGCGTCGTAACGACGAAGTAGAGATGAGATGTTGCGAGGAAAGAAAGAGCTTCACGCACAATGTTTACATGACCCGCGTTCAGTATTGAGAGACAGTACAGGACGATGGTGCTGTGTATTGGTCATTTTTACAAAAAAGAGAGGGCGCTTAAATCATCCAACAAGGAAAGGAGGTTTGTGATCTTTCTTCCCCTCATGTTGCTGAGAAGGGGAAAACGTTGGCGACCGTGATAGGATGCAGAACGTGTTCAAGAGTCGAACTTGCTCGATCGTATGACTCGAAGACAACTATAGGAGTGTTCAACTCTTTAATTACACGTTAAAAAAAATAAAACAGAACGCAAGAACAACAAGAAGAAATTATTTACAGATTACTGCCTCGCAGAATGACCTGACGATACCTGCCACCGGTTCCCCCAAAGTAGAGTCTTTTTATCCCTATGTACCCGTCGTCAGTGGGAAAAGTAAACAATTGGATAATTTCCTAATTGTTCGTTCAATGAATGCCTGAGCACAGGACGACAAAGGAAATCAGACATGTGAAAGAAGATAAGCCTTCCCCATTCAGCACTACATATGTAATTGCACTCTCCACAAGCTTATAGCGAACATCCTCGATTGAGAGAGAGAGAGAGAAATCCTTTAATAAAAAAAAAAATTAGCAGGTGTTTAGAAATCACTGGTAGGCTACTGTGCGTGAGGAACGGAATTCGGGAGATAAATATGGAAGAAGAGCGGTGAGGATAAGTAAAAGAAAAGAAATAAAAAGGGAGACGATAAAATGCGGCCATTAAATGCATACTAAGGCCATCGGCGAGTAATCATACGTTACGTATGAAACGATGAAGTGCATAGTCCGACAAATGTGCGAGTACTGTTCACTGCGTGAAGAATGCATGAGGGTAACATGCAAGGTGAAATGAGAGCTTGTCAATATGTTCAATTGATTTAAATATGCAAACAAAAAATGGCTGAGGCTTAACTTGGTTAAGCCTGGAGAATGCGAAGCATCATCGTGTCGCATAATTTGGAGGCGCACAACCACAGCGACAGCGCGTGGTGGGCCCCCGTTTCGCCACTGTCGTGACGTCATCGTGTCACGTGGCGTGACGTCATGTATCACGTGATTTGGAGGCGCACAACCACAGCGACGGCGCGAGGTGGGCCCCCGTTTCTCCACTGTCGTGACGTCATCGTGTCACGTGGTGTGACGTCATGTATCACGTGATTTGGAGGCGCACAACCACAGCGACGGCCCGAGGTGGGCCCCCGTTTCTCTACTGTCGTGACGTCATCGTGTCACGTGTTGTGACGTCATGTATCACGTGATTTGGAGGCGCACAACCACGGTGAAGGGCTGAAGTGGTAGCTAAAGTAGTATGCTTCGCATAAAAGTTCATTACTTGACCCTGTTGCCTAGGGCGGGCTAAGGGATCTAGAACACTGTCCATTGTTAGCAGCACTAGGGAGGGCTTCTCCTCGCTTTCCCAAGCTTCAGCATACTTGCGGACTAATAAAAGACAAGAATAGTATTCAGAAGAGGCTTGCAAAAGGGGCAAAAGCTTCAGACGTTTTCTAAAAATCTTTGAGGACATCTGTACGGAAGAACAGCTGAACAAGGGCGATTGGTCGATAATATTGCTGGCAATCCTCCCATGATATGTGGCCTGCGTACTAGCGCGCCTAACTGACGAAGATGCCAACAACTATCTGAAAGCTAAAAGTGCACTATTCTGGTACATCAAAATTCGCGCAGAGGCTGATTTCAGATGCCATATTGACAGTCGGCAGCGTCCCCACTATAGCATCAGAGACAAACCTGGCAGCTGCGCTCGTTTGCCTGATGAGACGTCTGCTGCTCCGAAGGGCAACGATAGGACTGTTTTAGTCCTAAGAAGAAAGGCCACTTTGGCAGCGATGACAGATCATTTCGGTCGGAACCCTAGCAAAAAGAGCAAAACCCCGAAGGCTGGTATGGGTGCAAATTCTAGGAGAGAAGCAAGGTGCCAGAGGGCCATTTCAAGCCCACCGAATAATGTAGCCTCATCCCATAAGAGAGTAACGGTTGAGAATCTAGAGGAAAGTGTCGTTTTTTTTTCTCAGAAGAAGCTGAAAGAGGCTGTTGCTCTAAGTCGGCAAGATGGATTGGTGACACTAGAACGAGCCGTGTAGCTCTGCAGAAAGTAAAGTGCACACTAGTTCTTTAAAGCTCGCAGTATGCAGTAAGCCACTGGAAGCTTCAACTGATAATCTGGATTCAGGAGAGAAATCTGAATCAGAGCTGGAACAAATTGAAGAAGGGCTAAATGACGGTGTCATCAAACCGTAGAAAAACGAGCCAGCGGGCTCATAGAAAATCACAGGAGCAAATGATTTGCCAGAGTAGCCATCGCCTGGCACCGAGAGCGAGGCACAAGAGGATGGTTGGCGAGAAAAACATGGTTCATGACAAGCTGCAGGGCATCTGTAAACCAGCTTCTGAAGCTGTGGCGAAGGCTGCTAGCTTGAATGGCACGAGCACTGCGGCAACTGCAGAAGGTCAGTTTCGAAAATGCGGCAGCGCGCAAGGAAAGCCGAACCCGACGGTTTCGTGAAAAAGAAAAACTTGCCGGTCCCGAAGTTCGTGATATCGAAGGCCCGCCGCGCGAAATGTAACTGCAGCTCAAGAACTAGAGGCGCGCAGGAGAGAGCAGCTGGGGCAGTTTGCGGATATCGGCCGCGCTCGAAGAAAGACAAACTAGACGGTTTCGCAGAAAAGAAAAAAAGGACAGCTCAAGAAGCCTACAAGTTTCAAGGCTGCCTTTCCATGTATCCGCCCGAAATTGTCACCGCGGAGCTCATCAATTTACTAGCGTCGCAATGAAAGCTAAGCTGATTGTAGGCGTGCCCAGGCAAAGCGAAAGTTGCCTGCGTCATTGTGTAGGCAATACGGGACCTCTGCAGGGTAGTTGAAACTTGCCGCGCGCTACCTAGAACCATGTACACCTACCGCGTGAATAAGCGCCGCCGATATTGAGAGGAAACATTTAACGGGGGGGGGGGGGGGGGGGGGGATTTCCTCACCGATAGCAGGGTAAAGCCATTATCATCAATCCATCCAGAAGAGTACTCGCAGGCATTTCGTTCACACACGATCGGGCCCTCCTCTCACTCTCACCTTTCCAAACGATACTGAGGGTTGGAGACGTGCAGCCGGTTGTGGAACAAATCATGACCGCGACAGGCCTACACCTTTCGGCTTTTATCGGGTGTCGGCTGTTAAAGCTACTGCCGGGCCGCGATCGCGCAGGGCGCTGCTGAAGAACACCCTTTCGAGTCGCAACTCGTGACGTCAGCAGATTCCGGGAGTCAAAGTATCTGCTGTAGAATCATTCAGCTCCGTTCAGCTGCAACGACTTTGCGGCGTCTTCTTGCCGGAGGACGAGCTGTCATGATCAGGCACCGACTTCCAGCCTCAGTCACGATGTGCTGTCAGCTGTCAAAAACTGTCAGATATACGTCTGTTCGGTCTGTTTTGCTAGACTGCACAGCAAGGCGGACGTTTTGTGCGTAATATGGATCAACTGTCAGACCGTTAATTAACATAATTAACTTATGAACTTTTCATTTTTGAGATTAGGGACCAAAGTTATATTACGAAATTGATGGCCATCAACATCGAAGGTAAGCCCTGTTCTTAAATTCCCAAATCCCCAATCTGTTTTCTCTTAGGTTCACATGGAAGTTCCCATGCAAGGTTTTAACAAGCCGTTAAAAATCTCGCGCGAGATCTTGTTGGTACCACGTGCAGCAAGGAAATGAACACTTTCCTATGCAAAGCCTCTCCCGCACTAGTAATCTACTCATCACGTGGCAACGCCGCGCCGTCATTGGATCACAAGGCCTGCTGCCGCACTGCCGCCGCGAAGGAATTCCAACTCGAGCCGCTCGATCCGCCACCGCCACTCGAAACAGGTATCCGCCCCGCGGCGGCGTGATCCGTAGGCGTGTTCGCTTGGATGTGAACGAGCGATTTAAACGCGATCTCACCGCATTAAGATTTGTCGGAAGGGAATTGGATGCGCGTACAGCGCGCTTGCTGGGCTCCGGGACAGAAAGCTAGTGATAAAATGACGATTTCGATGGCGTCGCCGGATCCCTCCGCAGTGTGCCCTACAGGGATAGATTTCTCTCCAACAACACGCTCGACCACCGAACCCGCGAAGAAGCCTCTTTAAAATCGATTTTCTTCGTGACTCCGCGAGCGCTAATCGTGTGTTATCACCTTAAATAAGAGCCCAATTTCTGACGGCTATCTTCACTTCGTTTCGTTGGTGGCGGGATGTCCCATTGCTGTGCGCTATACTGCTCGTCTCATTAACAGCCTGATTGCTTTTGCTACTGTAGACATTGCTGTAGACCTAATCAGTTATTTAACTATCTTATTCACATTGCTAATTACATTGTCCACTTCACCGGTTTCAGGCTACCTCCGTTGTTGAGAACACGCTCGATTTTCTCCATATTAAACTTTCTTATGTGGGTTACCTTTCGCTTATTGATTAGACTTGATAGCTCAGCCAGTTCTATTCTATTCTGTCTATTCTGCGGTTAGAGGCTTTCATCCTTTGGCATTTCTTAAGACCTTTCTGCTCCAGAGAGAGCTTTCCGGTATCCTGTCTAACCATCCTACAGTCTACTTCTACTGCGCACACCGTCATGATAGCTGTGGGATTTTCGTTCACTGATTGAGCATTAAGATCTTCGTACACGTTTAAAGCAGAATACCTGCTATGCAGCGAGATTCTTAATTCCTCTACTTTCCCTCTTACCGCTAACTCGCTGAAGGGCTTCCGCTTCGTTCGTTTTGTCCGTTCCCTCGTAAAGTATAGGCCTATTCGAGACCTCACCATCCCGTGGTCACTATAACGCACCATTCCGAGAACCTACACGTCCTACAGGATGTCAAGGTGGGCGCACAGCAGAGAGTGTATTTTATTTTTAGACTCACTATTGCGGCTCTTCCACGTCCATTTCTTCTTCTCTCCTATGCGGAAGAAGGTATTCATGACCTCTAAATTATTTCTCTCTGCAAACTCTACCAATAACTCCGACCTGCTAATCAGAACCTATGCCATAGTCGCCCACTGTCTGCTAACCAGCCTGATCTTTGCCAACTTTGACATTGAAGTCACCCATCAGTACAGTACTATGTTTCTACTTTGCTCGTTGCCGATTCCACGTCTTCATCGAAGTTTCCGGCGATCTAGTCATCATGGCTGGATGTAGGCACGTAGGCCTGTAGCACAACGACTTCGTAACGCTTACTATGATTAATTACGATAACTGCCACCCTGTTAATAGTATGACACTTGAAAAGAACAATCGCGTTTTTTGGTAGATAGCGGACTGGGTTTATACACGAGGTTTAGATTCCAGGTGATCTCGAACATACTTCGAAGGCAGCGGAGTGTCGACGCCTCGCCTAACGTTTATTCTGACACCATTCAAACTTTCAACAATGAATGTGGAACCGACGTAAATACTGACTCCTTTCGGGTGACAAATATAACATGGGACTGGGATTTCCGTGGTTCAACGCCATGTTTGTCTAAACAAGGAAAAAATTCTCTAAAATTGACAATTACACAACAATGCTACCCCACCTCACGATGTAAGGCTATCATCCTGTGCATCCACGCCAATTTACCCTTCAATGTATTCTGGATTGGTTAGATATGTTATTGTGCGTGTGCGTAAAATGTCTACTTCACCGTACGTCAGCACTTTCTTTCACAAGCTGCACACGAAGACCTTGCCAGTGAAGACACGGCTTCAGAAAAATGGGGCTTTTAGTTTAGTCGGTTAATTGCCGTCTCTGTGACGTTCCAAAGACAATTCAGCAGTGCTTAATTAATTGTAAAGATCCATAATTGTTTTCGAATGCCCTAAAGCGGAAGAAGCGGATTAGACTTTTCATAGTGCACGGTGCCTTACTGCTTTGCCACATGTTGACGAACCCCGAAAGATGTCCTAACTGGACTACACAGCTTATGGAAAACTCGCATGAAAAATTGGTATTGTAAATTAGTTGTTTCTACGAAATCTCATTTCAGCCAAATGATTGCTTCTCTTCAAGGACTCTATCTCCACACGAATTTCTAACCACAGTGCGCTTCCCTATTGGTGGCAGGAATAGCTTTGCCTTCTTACTATAGTGATTCGCTTCCTCAAAGTGCTTGGTTTTCGGGTGATTTTATACCGATAGCGAGAGTCTTTGTGAATAGGTCCTGTGCCCGGAACTTTGTATTACTGTAATAAATTGCACCGCAGCGGAGTGATCTAACGCTACACCCCACAGACAGTCTCAGATTGCTACCACAGCGTATTTTTAACGCGAGGGCATTAGTGGCCCGCATGTCGGAACAAACTGTCCAGCGTCGGCGTTGGCGACCGTTTCAAGCCTCGCAGTCAGCAACCGGCCGCTCCCGCAACCTGGGCCACCTAGGTCATGTGACCTTGTGGTGTCATCACAATCTGCCGGCGGGATTGTGAGCAAACTGACCATTCCGGCAGGTGCCAGTTAAATTAATCATTGGTCGCGAGAGGCTCCTTGGAAAGAGCAACCTGGATCGCACACGTCTCACCGGTGGCAGCAGCTGTCATCGTGTGGCAGTGGCGCATCGCATAACCGCTGCACCACAGCGCTAGCACCGGTATGAGGGCTCTCACGGACATATTAACGTAAAGTTGAGAATGACCTATTGAGCATATATGCAGCTATCGCGTCATTAAAGCTATCGCGTCATACCCTTAAGGCGAGCTTAAGTGTCCCCTGCAGTTTTTTGTGTTCCCGCAAAAGGTACAGCCGTTAGTTTCTGGTCATGCGTCACGTGATGGTAAAGCAAGGCAACTAGACCGCTGTTCTAAATTCCTGGTAACGCGCTCATGCTCGTTGTCAACGGCATCATCCATTTCTGAGGCCCTGACGCAGATGAGAGCGGGGTGGGGATCGCTGGGCAGAGCATACGTGGCCGAGAATAAGTTTGTCTCATCTGCCAAGCGTGAAATAGAGCAAGTGCTCGTATAAAAAACATGAGGCAGAGCGGCCGATAACCCATAAAAAGCGTCATCTTTAAGCGTGAAGAAATATCACTGTTCAGTAACAATGCCAAAAAATCAGCAAACGCGCGCGTGTAAAGTGTCAATTTTTCCTGGCACGTACTTTATTCATTTCCGAGAGTCCCTTAGGCGCGGAGTGGCAGAGTTGTGTGTTCAGTACTTCCGAGTTGGGCTGGTGTGAGCTGCGGTCTGCTTGAGCGGTGCGTTCGCTCCCAGCCCCCGTCCGTGGATGGTGGGTTCTTCGGGGGCCGCAGGTACACCACAGGTACAGCAGCGAGGGAGGGAAGCTGTTCTGCGTAGCCGACCGAGTCTTCTTCGGCGCCCGCCGCCGGCAGTCTAGTCGCTGCCTGGGTCCCTGGTTGGTAGGTCGGGTGGCCAACAGCGTCGAGCGAGTGGAAATACACAGTTGCTGTCAGCATGGATGCCGCGAACACGAACAGGCCCAGGAACAGCAACATCCGCATTAGCGTTTCGGAGCTGTCCTCTCGGGCCACCCGGGGCTCCCAGCTCGAGGAGTCCTCGCTCGTGGGCAGGGAATCCAACGCGGGCGCGCCGGCCTCTTGATCTGCGACCCGGTGCTGCGACGCCAACAGGGTAAGCGAAGAATGTCCTGATCGCAGCGCGTTGCCGGCGGCTCGCACGACTCGGCCGAAGAGCGCGGCCGGAGACGGGGGCAGCACCGCTGCCCGAGGCTGTCCGTCGGGTGGAAACCGCTGCACCAACTCGTCGGGACGGGCCTGTGGCCGGCCACTGGTCTCGGTGTCGCCGTCGATTCGCGGGTTTGTCTGTCGCCCGCCGCGAGATGTGGTGTCTTGAGAGGTCCCCCATCTTCCAAACATGATATCTTGGAACATGGCCCCATGTTCTGTTGTCACGGTTCTGGTCCGTGCGGAAGCAAAACGCCGCAATGAGGGCGGGGCTTCTGGTTTCCTCCAGCCATATTTTTCCCATAGCTTCGGTAAAGGCAGCGAGGCGCGGCGTTTCGCCGCTGGAGCGGCAGGCGCTTCGAGAGCAGCTTCCACTGAATTCGCGGTGCTAATACGCCCGACGTGGAGCTGCTCCGCGTGAGTATTTCCTAGCGAGGCATGACTCACGCTTGCGATCGGCGATGGAGGTCTCAGGGCGAAAGCGGGTGCTGTGTCGCCTTCGTCGAGGGTCAAAGGGTGCTGCACGTGGATGTTGGGCAACGAGAGGTACCCCCTCCTCATCTCGACATGCCGTTCTGCTGCGCTCATTCCCGATGTGCTTCGAATGCCGCCGCTCGGGTGCTGCCCTCAAGAAGAAAATGGCGCGTGGCCACTGCAGGGGATTGGCCGGATTGGCGAAGACACCGGGGGCGACTCACAGGTCTTTGTTCTTTTCCTTTTCAGAACAGCGCACGCAAGAAATCTACGCTTTCCTCAAATAGACACTTAATATACGTATGCCAGGACAGCAGCTTGGGCATGTTGGTTATTCATTCTTGATGGAACAGCGCAAAACACACTGAAAAGAGCCCGAGGTACTAGAAATGAAATCAGCCAGGACAGCAGCTTGGGCATGTTGGTTATTCATTCTTGATGGAACAGCGCAAAACAAAAGACAGCGCTTGTCTCTTGTCCCGATGTTTTGCGCTGTTCCATCAAGAATAATATACGTATGTAACATGTTGTGCCAACACAAATAACACCGGGTATTTTCTGTAGTGAACCGAATCGTTGCAGCGGTCTAATAGAATCTAACGCAAGAGACGAAAAGAAGACGAAGAACTGGTGTGCGCTGAACAACAACAACAGTACCCGCCGTGGATATGTGCCATTCAGCCCGAGGACATCATCATCATCATCACAACAACAGTAAGGTACAGGTGGGGACAAAATTAAACGGAGCATATGCTACTCCATGGCATCTATTATTTTACGCACTCCCTAATTGAAATTGCCAGCAGTAGTATGTGCATGCTTGTAGCGGACGTTAGTGCGCTTTGTCACGGACAAACAATGTTTATTTCTGTACGAAGAGCGTGATTGCACTTGAATTGGAATAGCATTCTCCGTCTACTTATGTGGGCACCTCTACGAGGGTTTCTGTAGTTCAGGGTGTCGAACCGGAAACGGAACCTAACCTGAACCCGAAACCGGAAGCGAACCTGAATTTTCGCCCTGAACCGGAACCGAACCGAACCCATATTTTTTTCGCCATCTTAGAGCTTAACCCGAACCGGAACGATTTGAAGGAACCGTTCCGAACCGGTTCGGGACTCGGCTCAGCCCCACTATTTTTTGCACATCCAACATTTTTTTTTTGCAGCAAAATGAGATAGTCTAGCGCGTAGGTTCGCCCATCCCAAGCTGTCTGCGCTAGAAAGTGCGAAAATGGCACCCATTATAAGCGCCAACAGAAATAAATGAAGCCTGGTGTCTGGGAAGAAGCCTAATTGACGCTTCTGTAATGTACTAGCACCAATTCTAAAGCATTGTACCTCAGGTATCTGTGAAATCTTGAGTTATTACTCTTCCCCGTTTACATGTTTGCATATGGTTTTAATCAAATTGTTAGCACTGATCTAAAGCGATGAAGCACTTTAGACACCCAAATTTTTGCTTGCGTGTTTTCTTCTTTCAAGCGATCCTTTCGACATTGGTGTATATGGAGCATCCCGTGGTATTCCCCTACGACCAAGAAATAAATTATATTTGAATTTCTTCCTGACGCTCTTTTGGTTTCTTCAAGAGAGCGATGGCTGTGACGTGTAGTTGAAATCAGGTTACACGAGGCACAAAAAAACGGCAATATGACTGCTAATATGTTGTTAGTTCTAATTCTAGCCTATGAAGCAGGCTGGTTTATGTGCAATAGTTAGTGAACACAACGTATCAGCGTTTATATCACAGTTTTTCCGCTCCTGACGGGACCTAAAGTTCAACTGCACGTTACAGCTTCGTTCCGTTGATGAAACCGAAACCGGATGAGAGACTAAATTCTTTTCTAAATTATTCAGCGGCCGTAGGCGAATACAACACGGTGATCCAGGTATTCTATTACCTAGGGTATCATTTGAAAGAAGGAATCGCGCAATTAAATTAGTTATGCATATTACTTTAAACACCGATTCAGGATACCTTCCGCTTCTTTGCGTCATTTACCACAAATATATGAAACATTGCCGCAACTACTCAACAACGTTGTTGCGGTGTTTTTTGAGGAAAGAAAATGGCGCCGTAATAGTCTCACTTCTCGATGGATTCCTCAATCGCGCCGTAAGGGAAGGGATGAAGGTGGGAGTCAAAGAAGAAAGAGAGAATGGGTTGCCGTAGGAGAGGCCGCCGGAAAAATTTGGACCTACTACAGATCTTTAACGTGCACTGACACCGCACAGCACACGGGTGCCTTTTGCGTTTCGCCTCCATCGACATGCCGCCGGGTTCGAACCCGGGTACACCGAACAAGTAGCAGAGCGTCCTAAACACTGAGCCACTGAAGTGGGTAGTGCCACATTTACTTTTTAAGCATTGGTTCTCTCCGACAGCAGGTAATAAATAAAAGCCCTCGCGGTGGATGCGTGGCGCCATAAAGAAAAAAATGCCTCAGTGGCTGTGGAGCTCAGCTGCTAATCCAAGGCTGCGGGTTCGATCCTGGCCTCGAGGGCCGCATTTCGATGGAGCGAAATGCAAAAACGCGCGTGCGCTGGCGCACGTTGAAAAAAATTGCTGATGGTTGGTCTTGGTTAAACTTAGTGTATACACAAAACCTTCTTACACGCTGCTGAACGGGTTGTCCGATATTTCTGTGAAACTGCCTCGCTGCAGTCTCAAATTCGCTGAGACGAATCACGTGATTACTCCGTCTCTCTGACTTGGTTTCTATCGGCTGTTTTTGAGCAGACGTCGAGGCGGGGGCTTCGTTCACGACTCGTTGTCGTCGCTTCTCCGCTTCTTGTCGTTGTCTTTTAGCGAGCCGGTATTCGGGTGTCTCAGCCGCGCGCTAGGCCCTCCTGGCTTCCTTCTCGCATTGTCGGCTTGCGTTGTACCATGCTACGACTTTGGGATCCGTCGACGTAGCTACTCGTAACCTGTGCTGATGCCGTACTGAGTGCGTACGCTTGCAATCCACGTCCTCATCTAATAAGCATCTCACAAGCGAGCGAAAGCTCACGATCACCCTGACAAGCGAGTGCAGCTGCACGTGCCGCCGCGGTAAGAGTGCGGCGCATGCGCAGTAATGCGCATAGCTCACTGATGAGGTCACGTGCGGCGACGCGGAGGAGACCGGCGCATCGGCGGCGACGGCGCGTGGCGGACTCCTGTGGCTGGGCCCAACAGGTTGCCAAGGAAACGGCGTATGCACAGATCTGGCCTTGGATCCGACCCGGCGAAATGCTCCGCAGTTAGCGTACTGAAGGTTTCGCTTCAAAAATTGCTAGTGGTTTGACTCTTCTAAACCTAGTTCGATAGACCGAAAGCTTCATTACACTTGGCTACGCTTGGTTAGACGCCTGAAGCCTCTCGCAGGCATCTCAGGCAGACTGTCAGCCGCGCTCCCATACACGGAGAAACAGCATGAGAAAGCGGCATCGCCTCCTAAAGCGACCTCCGAGTCACGTGCATAATCTCATGGCCACATCGCCTCCTAAAGCGACCTCCGAGTCACGTAAATAATCTCATGGCCACATCTGGTGAAGCGGTGGTCAGCGCACCGCGGTCGGAGCAGCGGCGTGGCTACCCTAGCGTGGCGGATGCAGCTGCGGCGAGTCACGTGGTCTTAGTCACGTGGTCTTAGCCTTAGGAAAGCCTTAGGAGCAATGAAAAGAAGGAAAGCAGATGGTGAGGATCAGGTAACCGCGGATTTGTTGAATTTCGGACGGAAGATTATGCTACAAAAACTAGCCACTATGTATAGGCAATGCCTTGTGACCTCGAGCATACCGAAGCTTGGAAAAACGCTAACATTATCTGAATTCATACGAAAGGAGACGTCAAGAACATCAAAAATTACAGACCGTATAGAGAAAAGCGCAGAATATAACCGACCCCTATATATATACTTCATTAATTTGAGAAAGCATTTGACTCAGTGGAAAATTCAGCTGCCATAGAGGCATTGCGCAATCAGGGTGCAGAAGAGTGTTATGTGCAAATATTGGAAGATATCTATAACGACTGCGCAGCTACCATAGTCCTCCATAAAGTCAGGAATAAAATTCCAATAGGGAAGGGTGTCAGGCAGGGAGACCGAATCTCGCCAATGCTATTCACCGCCTGTTTACAGGAGGTATTCCGAGGCCTGAATTGGGAACAGTAGGGGATGAGAGTTAACGTAGAATACCTAAGTAATCTGCGATTCGCTGATGACATTGCCTTGCTAAGACACTCAGTACATGAACTGCAAAGCATTTAGACAGGGAGTGCACAGCGATGGGTCTGAAAATTAACATGCAGAAAACCAAAGTAATGTTCAAAAGTCTAGCAAGGGAACAGCAGTTCGCACTTGGTAGCGAGGGGCTGGGAGTAGTAGGGGAATATTTCTACATAGGGTAGGTAGTGACCGCTGATCCGGATCATGAGAGAAAAATAACTAGAAGAATACGAATGAGGTGGAGCGCATATGGCAGGTTCTATTAGATCATGAATGGCAGTTTACAGGTATCCCTCAAGAAAAAAGTATACGACCGCTGTATCTTACCGGTACTCACCTAAGGGACAGAAACGTGGACGCTAACAAAGAAGGTTGAGCTTAAGGACAATGCAGCGAGCTATGTAAAGAATATTGATAGGTGTAACATAACGAGATGGGATGCGGACGGAGTTGTGGAGGAAACAAACGCGGGTTAATGACATCCTAGTCGAAATTAAGAGGAAGAAATGTGTTTGAGCAGGGCATGTAATGCGAGGGCAAGAAACCGACGGTCCTTAAGAATAACAGAGTGGATTCCAAGAGACGGCAAGCGTAGCAGGGACGGCAGAAAGTTAGTCACAACAATCCGCCTCACAGGTGGGTGATGGGGGGGGGGGGGGGGGGGGGGGGGGTACGAAAGGGCATTTTTACAAGCGAGTGCCCGTATGTGCGCCCACCGGGGTGTGGTGTGCATCAAGGGTGTACGCTGCACGCACGTACGCACGCGCACACACGCACCCCCCCCCCCCCCCCCCCCTACGCAAACAGTGCGGTTATTTTTGGGAAAAGCGGCTATACTGCTGACGCACTAAAAAAAACAACTAAAAGGGTATCCATACTCCGAGCTGGATTCATACCAGTGGCGGCGCAGCAGAAAAGCTCCGTTTAGAGATGCCTAGGCCACTCGGTCATCTCCGAGGCTTCTTGTTATATTTGTTGCATGGAACATTAGGAACCTTTTTGACCCTCCTCGTGCCTCGTTTGATATCGCAGAATTCAGAGATCTCGGTATAAGTCCTACGCCACCATGACTCCCTTACTCCGCCCGCACTTCAAAATTCCGGAACCAGCCAGGAAGTTGAACTCGCAGAGCATATTTCTGCTGCGATAAAGAGCACTGTTCTTTGAATATCGACCTCGTTGAAAGAGGCAGTTATGCGTGTCCAGCATGCGGGTTTTCCACACGCTTAGTGGTACTATACTTGAATTCCAGAGTCTTTCATCGCAGACAGATATATTATAGTTAAGTGCATGATCTCAATGTCTTTTTAAGAGACTGCTGAAGTATGTACCTGCCAAAAAAACGCAGCATCACGACAAAAAAAAATAATTTTTTTGCTCAATATTTCTCGTTGTCCGCACAGGCAGTAGTCCTCTGACAACGGCACAAACGCCTTCTTGGGGCGATGGTACGGCCTAACGCGTAAGATCCTTGTTTGAAGCATGAAAAAAGTTTTTCCGGCCGTTTAAAACTACAGTCGAGCCCATTTATAAGGAACCTGGCGGTCACGCAAATTTCGTTCGTTATATCCGATGTTCGTTGTAAGTTGACACTCCGTATAACATCCAAAAATACTAAGGCCACTAAAAGTGGCGTTTATATCTTATAAAAAAGCTTCATGCGCACCTGCTTGGGCAAAGCGGAGCCTGCAGCGGCTCTTTCCAGGCAATCTACGGTCATTTAGTCCTCGTCAAGACCCTTGCGGCCAACAATCAAATTTAGGGACGGGGTAACTAATCGTGGCTGAAGCGACCACGACGGCCACATAAATAAGATACCTGGCAGTGCGAGAGTGCTCGTAGTTGCCGTTCAACGTCTTCGTCAGAGCATCCGCTTCTGTGATTTTGTGGTCCGCAGGAACGTAGTTATCCGAGGAAACATCTGGCCAGTTCTGGGTCAACGAAGCGTTTTCACAAATCTACATGTGCCTGGACACGCGTGTTTCGAGCTGCTTGTTCCGTTCCAGGGCTCACGCTGTGACGAAAGTAGCGCAGCGCTCGTGGCACAGAGTGCATCAGTTGAACTCTACGCTCTATGACGCTGCCTGCACTTGATAGCAGTGCAAAAGATGGAGCCGACTTGGCAGGCTATGCATACCACGTGACCAGCGCGGCAAGCAAGGCTTTCAAAATTCTCAAATCACTGCTGCTAGCTGATCCACAACCATGGTCAGTAGATTTGCTTTCGACGGGATGCTTTGGCGAGCCGGCGAACACACAGTAGGCCACCGATGCGGGCTTGTCCGCTGGTTACTTACTATTTCAATAAAAAGTTATAGCATATTCTTAGCGTGTTCACGTTACCGTGACAGCGTTACCAGAAGCCGCACTTTTCGGTTAGCGCTGCGCACCACAGGGCCGCCTTTTATTGCATTTTTGGGTCTACGTATTCTTTCTCGGGCGGTGTTATGAAGGTTGAGAGGCGCTCTCATCTCCGCGCTTACTTGAAGCACAGCCTCTTCAACTCCGAAGGTAGTTTACGGCGCCTCCTCGTTCGCTATAACCGAGAGGTGCGGACAAATTTTTTGGTTGTATCTGCGGCGCATTGCTATTGCTCTTATGCATATTTTAACGGTAGCGCCGTGCCCGTTCGTAATAAGCAAGCGTTCGTTATGTCTGCGGCCGTTATAAGTGGGCTGGACTACATCCGCTGATTTCGCTTTAATACACTGGCATCAAAAAGCTGGGTAAGCTACAGATATATCGGTAAAGGAAATAATGACCGATCACAACCTTTGTCATTTGCTTTGTGGACAGGTCGTACAATTATTCAAAAAAAAGCGAATAGTGAGGAAACCGAATGTGTCAGCATAAAGTTCTGTCACGACCATGCCCAGAAAAGACAGACGAGCACTTCGTCGCCTATTTAGCACAGTGGCCAGAAAGGTGTTGTTTTGTAGTTTTGAAAATAAATGCTATGAAACAAGTTTGTGGAAAAATGGTGCACGGCTGATTCACCAGACTCTATCAAGGGCCCAAAAAATCTGTAGATGCACAGGCTCCCTTTGAAAAGTTACAAAAATTCTATGTAGTGCAAGCATACCTTCTTCCAAGCAGAATGCTGAATTTGCAAAGAATGATGCAACGCAACATCCCAACGAAGATGTTACCAATTGGAGTCTGTGCAGAAAAGAAGCGTTGTCAACCCGTCTAAGCGTGCCTTTTTATCATACTGTTCTAATCAGAACAATTAAGCAAACAAGGGAAGGGGAATGAGGGGCTCGTTATAAATATGAAAGAAGCCAACAGCCACAGAAACCAAGGGGCACAGGGGATTTTTTTTTTTTTTTAAATTAATTTATTTATTTTGTGGTGTTGATCAATTTAGAATATTACTGAACATGTCATCGCTTAAAGCTAATTGATTAGAAAAGCAGAAGAAAAAACAACCACTGCCGCCGGTGGGATCCGAACCCACGACCTCCGAATTACGCGTCCGGTGCTCTACCTCTGAGCTACGGCGACGGCTGTCAAATCTTCTGCTTTCGGGGGTATTTATGTTTACAAGTAACCTAACCTTGAGAGTGTTCATCAGCGCCACCCACGTTCATAAGCGGCGGACGTAGAACGTCCTGAGTAACCGCAGGTAGTGACGTAGAACGTCATCGAACGGAGAAGGTGGAAGCTGCGTGAGAGCCCTCTTATGCTTCCTATGGAGTCAAGGCTGCCAGAACCGAGGCCCTCGCTAAGCAATTAAGCAAACAAGGGAAGGGGAATGAGGGGCTCGTTATAAATATGAAAGAAGCCAACAGCCACAGAAACCAAGGGGCACAGGGGATTTTTTTTTTTTTTTTTTAATTAATTTATTTATTTTGTGGTGTTGATCAATTTAGAATATTACTGAACATGTCATCGCTTAAAGCTAATTGATTAGAAAAGCAGAAGAAAAAACAACCACTGCCGCCGGTGGGATCCGAACCCACGACCTCCGAATTACGCGTCCGGTGCTCTACCTCTGAGCTACGGCGACGGCTGTCAAATCTTCTGCTTTCGGGGGTATTTATGTTTACAAGTAACCTAACCTTGAGAGTGTTCATCAGCGCCACCCACGTTCATAAGCGGCGGACGTAGAACGTCCTGAGTAACCGCAGGTAGTGACGTAGAACGTCATCGAACGGAGAAGGTGGAAGCTGCGTGAGAGCCCTCTTATGCTTCCTATGGAGTCAAGGCTGCCAGAACCGAGGCCCTCGCTAAGCAATTAAGCAAACAAGGGAAGGGGAATGAGGGGCTCGTTATAAATATGAAAGAAGCCAACAGCCACAGAAACCAAGGGGCACAGGGGATTTTTTTTTTTTTTTTAAATTAATTTATTTATTTTGTGGTGTTGATCAATTTAGAATATTACTGAACATGTCATCGCTTAAAGCTAATTGATTAGAAAAGCAGAAGAAAAAACAACCACTGCCGCCGGTGGGATCCGAACCCACGACCTCCGAATTACGCGTCCGGTGCTCTACCTCTGAGCTACGGCGACGGCTGTCAAATCTTCTGCTTTCGGGGGTATTTATGTTTACAAGTAACCTAACCTTGAGAGTGTTCATCAGCGCCACCCACGTTCATAAGCGGCGGACGTAGAACGTCCTGAGTAACCGCAGGTAGTGACGTAGAACGTCATCGAACGGAGAAGGTGGAAGCTGCGTGAGAGCCCTCTTATGCTTCCTATGGAGTCAAGGCTGCCAGAACCGAGGCCCTCGCTAAGCAATTAAGCAAACAAGGGAAGGGGAATGAGGGGCTCGTTATAAATATGAAAGAAGCCAACAGCCACAGAAACCAAGGGGCACAGGGGATTTTTTTTTTTTTTTTTAAATTAATTTATTTATTTTGTGGTGTTGATCAATTTAGAATATTACTGAACATGTCATCGCTTAAAGCTAATTGATTAGAAAAGCAGAAGAAAAAACAACCACTGCCGCCGGTGGGATCCGAACCCACGACCTCCGAATTACGCGTCCGGTGCTCTACCTCTGAGCTACGGCGACGGCTGTCAAATCTTCTGCTTTCGGGGGTATTTATGTTTACAAGTAACCTAACCTTGAGAGTGTTCATCAGCGCCACCCACGTTCATAAGCGGCGGACGTAGAACGTCCTGAGTAACCGCAGGTAGTGACGTAGAACGTCATCGAACGGAGAAGGTGGAAGCTGCGTGAGAGCCCTCTTATGCTTCCTATGGAGTCAAGGCTGCCAGAACCGAGGCCCTCGCTAAGCAATTAAGCAAACAAGGGAAGGGGAATGAGGGGCTCGTTATAAATATGAAAGAAGCCAACAGCCACAGAAACCAAGGGGCACAGGGGATTTTTTTTTTTTTTTAAATTAATTTATTTATTTTGTGGTGTTGATCAATTTAGAATATTACTGAACATGTCATCGCTTAAAGCTAATTGATTAGAAAAGCAGAAGAAAAAACAACCACTGCCGCCGGTGGGATCCGAACCCACGACCTCCGAATTACGCGTCCGGTGCTCTACCTCTGAGCTACGGCGACGGCTGTCAAATCTTCTGCTTTCGGGGGTATTTATGTTTACAAGTAACCTAACCTTGAGAGTGTTCATCAGCGCCACCCACGTTCATAAGCGGCGGACGTAGAACGTCCTGAGTAACCGCAGGTAGTGACGTAGAACGTCATCGAACGGAGAAGGTGGAAGCTGCGTGAGAGCCCTCTTATGCTTCCTATGGAGTCAAGGCTGCCAGAACCGAGGCCCTCGCTAAGCAATTAAGCAAACAAGGGAAGGGGAATGAGGGGCTCGTTATAAATATGAAAGAAGCCAACAGCCACAGAAACCAAGGGGCACGTTGACGTCATCATAACAGTCTAAAGTAGTAAGTTTTCACTGTGCTAGCGAGAAGGTACGATTAGCTGTGCTTTTGAAGGTACTGAGCTATAGGGGCTCGCGATATATAACGCGAGTCTCAAAGGTGATTTAAGTAAAAATGTTTGGTAAGCTCTGGATAGGGAGAGCCAGAGCTCCCAAGAGGCTCTCGTTTGGTGGAGGATAGGCGGTTGAAGGGTTCTCGCATATTTTCGTACCATATAGGAAAGGAGGGGGCGGGGTTGACCGGCAAGTCGGTTTTGGGGTGACGGAAAGGTGTCTGTCTGTACACAGGTGCCGATAGATGACAGCTTCGTTCCTCATTAGTGCGCGGGAACGTAGAGGCCACGTGCGGCGGTCATCTCGCCGCCCGCGTAAGTGCACTGCGTACGAGTAATTCCCGACTGACTCGAGCTTCAGGATTACCAATTACTCGCGCAATGGGTTCTCCGAAACTGCTCAAGCTAGAGGGTTTTGTAGTTAAAAAATCCAGCGGCTTTTCGCCTTATACCTAATCAAACGCATTATAGCGCACACATTCGATATACAATTTCGAGTTCAATTCGTTTTGTGGCTCTTGCCTTAAATTCGCCTTTTTTACGCGGAAAATAAATAAAGTTGGTAAAGTGAGAACATCTCACAATAAAAAAAAATTGATTTTTTATTCTGTATTTTGTTGGGCCAGAAAAAAGTAACCAGCATAGCAAGGTTGACTAAAACCCATCTACGTTCTAAATTTATTTGTCCTGAACCCGTTTCAACCGGTTCAGGACTTTCCTAACCGGTTCGAACCGGAACGGAATTCCGCTCTGGAGCTGAACCCGGAACTGAAACCGAAAGGCGTGAACCCGAACCTGAACCGAACCCAAAAAATTCCGGTTCTACACCCTGCTGGCATGATATCCCGTTTAGCCTTGTTGAACGCTGTTTTCTTTCCTATTCGGAATGCCTATCTTTACCCGAGCTGAGGCAGCAGCGCTAGCAGCACAATTTCAATCAAATACGCTGGCATTAGGGGGTATGTGGGTTGGATTTCACTAGGCAGTACCGCAAATAGAAAATTGAGATGTGTCATCAGAGATATTAATACTATTGGTTTTTTTTTTCGTTCGGTGCTCAAAATTAGCAGATGGCGAAAGCCTGCGGTATTGCTCGAGCTTCCGACAGAACAGAATTTCTGCGGATCACTATAATAATCATGTCACTGAAACGAAGAAGTCGCTGAAAATCGCGTCCCCGCGAGGCTGGCGCATTCCCAGTGCGCGCGCAAGCGTTCCGCCACGGTTCGATTTCACCGCCGCATCTTCTCTCGGTGCTGCCCCGCGTCGCCTCTTCGCCTCTGGTCAGGGCTACAGTGTAACCACAGCAAGCAAGGCGTTTCGACCCATAGTTAGCGTAAATATCCTCCCAGGCGTCATCGCAGCCACAGTGACGATGTTTGAAGGCGCCTGGAGGCACAGTTCCGTAAAGCCTTCTTCTCTTCTCTTTTCAGACGCGGGGAGACATTCTTCAGCGTTGTCGCCGGCACTCAACGTGCGATCTGGCCATGTCCGCGAGCAGGCAAGTCTGGAAAGGGAGCACCCCTCCGACGATCGGGAAGCTGGACCTCAAGCCACGTGCTCGCCTACGTCGTGCAAGCGGCCCGGTAAGCCACAGACCTCCAAAATTTTCGAAGCGTCTAATTGCCCTGGAGGTTGCCTAATTGATGCTGCGTTTTCTGGCGAGGCTCCTTTGGTGCGTCCTCTTGCGGTGTCCAAGGAAGTTTATTACAAAACATGCGTTCAGAAGCTTTGGTTTTCATAGTCATCATTGGAAAGCAAGAATGCCGTTCAAAACTGCGACTATTTCGTGGAGCTTACGCGCCTTGCAATCCGCGCCGGCATTTTGGTGCGGCACCGGATTCACTAATCGCTGTTCTTTGCATTTTGCAACCATTGCGACTCTACGAGCTTGATAATGTCCACTGACGCTTCATAAAGCCCCGGAGCGCTTTCCATCAGTTGGGCTGTCAGCTGGGTTTGAAACCGATCGGCCAAAACTGGTTTGAACCACGTAACAGTGGTTAACCAAAAGTATGGTTCTGTTCAGGCCCAAAGATTTTGTCTTAGTTGGCTAGTGTATGAGAAAGGCCCTCCACTGCCTAAAGCGCTTATTGCCGCTGCTCATAACTTAGCATTTTCAGATGGCAATAGGTGGATTAGTCTTGCCTGCGGACTTTGGCCGCACTGCATTAAACAACATGCAGGACAGCCGCGAATCCCGCGGAGATGTAGGAGCACGTCACGTGACTCCTGCCCCCCGAGCAAATACTGCGTCGTTTGAATCCACTTTGGGGTGGTTTCATGTGAGCCATAATCATTGTTACACCACAAATACGAGAGCGTACAACTCAGTACAAGTTGGGCCTGTTGCTACTGGCAGATCACTATTAGCTGATTCGGAGAAGGAAATCTTTCCTTGCTGCCCATCTTGTGTTGTGCGCGCATGTCATTCTCGACAGAAGTTGCGAAAGCGAGGCAAAGGAACAACAGATCGACACGTCCATGGTACCGCGATTGGCCAATAATCTGACAGGCAGTCTTGCGTTTACACATTCACCTTCTCTATTCAGTGCCAATTGCCCCATAGAGTCGTATGATAGGAAATTATTCTCTTTTCATTAATGCATTTCTTGATTCTCATTGAAAGGCAAAGCGCCGGTGCACCCAGTGTCTTTCTGTGTCGCGTACGTACCACTTTGCCCTCCACCCCTGAAAAAAAAAATACCTGCTCCGGCACTTCCTCCTATTTCGTCGTTTCTCAGTATTTTCAAAGGGATGCTGTGTTACTTGCACTCTTCTCTCGGTGCAGGGTGTTCTGATCGGCGAATTCGTATCCGAGCACGTCATGACCATCTCCCAGCACTGCACCTCCGTGAGTGAGGACGGAACCCAGCCGTTCGGCTCGACATTGACACGGCAACAGCCCGACCGTTTAGAGTGAGTGCGTTTCCAGCCGCAGTTAAAAACCCTTCTTACTCAGGAGCTCCGCATGGTTGAACGTCTGCGGTATATATACGATCATTAGACGCAATGCATCCAACCTGTAGACTTCCAAAGACACCCCTTGCGAAACGGATCTGAAAACAACACAGCCACCAGGCTGTGCTACCTGCTGCTCTATAAAACTTTATAATTAACAAAAATGAATTCTGTGCCGGACAATAGATAAAAGGATTGGGTGATAGATTGTTAACGTAACGAGGGTAACGCAGTCAAGCATTGCGAAGCAACTCTTAGCGAAAACTTATAAGTTTCTAATATATGGTGGGCGATTTAAATTCTATTTTAAAGAATTTGTATTTATGAATGCACTAAAAAATTTAGGAAATAATTACCTGAAATTTCATGCTTAGTATTCGAAATATATTCTTAGAATATGTCAAAGATACGCCACTTAGAGGGTACTTCGAGCAGTTTTTAAATACGTGATGCAGTTTTAGCATCTTGCGATTGTATTAAAAGTGTACGTTTGTAAATATATAATTCATCTGTGGTATACTTCAATTTTAAAAAATGGGCAGTCCTTTCAGACGTACCTTCAGCACACTTCTGGCTGCTGTAGAACAGTCTGTTGCTGCTCGAAAGCGCGTTTCGGGAAATGAAATTTGCGTGTTGTCAATCTATTCGAAGTGCACTTCCATAAATGTGCAATTAATTCGTCCACAGAATACTTACTTTCCCACAAATGGGCAGTCCCCATTAGAATATTTGCAGCACACTTGAAGCTGCCGTTGAAGAATCTAATGCTCAAAATCGAGTTTCGTGAAATCGCATTTGAGTGTTGGCAATGTATTTATAGTGCACTTTCTTAAATACGCAATTAATCCGTCCAAAGTATACTTAAATTGTAACATATGGGCAATCCGCGTAAACATATTTCCATTACATTTCAAACTACCGCGGAACAATATAGGGCTAGAAATGATGTTTGAGGCATCAGTGATAACTCTCTCTTTCCTGTCGTCCTTTCGTTTATAGTAACTTCTAGCAGGAAGGTAATCACCATTTATTTACATTGCGTGCGGAGAACGTGATAGCATTATACCGACAAACGCGCCTTGGGCACTTCTGGGCCCGAACATGCTAGCGAAAAGGACCCCGACTGGCAAGGCCGACCGGCTCCCTTTGACGCCCGTGTATTTGTTGGTTGACAGCTCGAGTCCTGACCTATGCCTGGCGGAAGTTTCGAATAGCAGTTCGGTTCTAGATAGCCCTCCGATTAGAACGCGTCCAGTACGGCACATTTGTGACAATTTGGTGGCCCAGAGTCTGTGCAAAAAACTCCTCAATGGGAAAGATAGTGCGTTGTCTCTCGGTGGGTATGTTTTTAGTGTATTAAATATATAATAAGGGAGTAATTACTCATCGGCATCTACCAGAGCGCAGCCATACGGCTGCAAAGGAAAGCTATACAGCTTTCTCAGAGACTTCGTAGATAAAGAAAAATTCGTCCTGGTCCGGGGTTCGAACCCCGGACCACCGCTACACCGGAGCAGTCGCTCTACCAATGGAGCTAACCAGGACGGCAAGCTTATGGTAGCGCGAGAGCGAATTGATCAATAACTCGAAGTGGGAACTGTGTTGGTCAAATGTTTTTAGGGGAATCCCCCAAGGTGGAGTAGATTTGTAATAAGGGAGTAATTACTCATTGGCATCCACCAGAGCGCAGCCATAGGGCTGCAAAAGAAAGCTATACAGCTTTCTCAGAGACTTCGTAGTTAAAGAAAAACTCGTCCTGGTCCGGGGTTCGAACCCAGGACCACCGCTACACCGGAGGAGTCTCTCCACTGTGGTGTTCGGCGGTGCTGTTTGTGCTAAAGGCGCCTGCCGTGACCTGAATTATCGAAACGCACTCACGCCACGGCCACTCGATCGCTGGCGCCATGCATGGGCAGGAAGCCATTCGTATCTGTTTTGCAGGCCTCAAAGCGTATGTCTGGCCATCACACGTTAGGAAGCACTCCGTCCATGACCTGTTTATAGCCGTGCCGTTATTGCGCAGGGCCTACTTTGGGTTGGACTCCATAACGCACCACTGCGCTACGGCAGCGACTTCAGTGGGGCGGATGGTCAGGCCTCCGCAATTCAACTGGACTCATACTCAGGCAGCCTACTTCGGCAACGTTGATGCCGTTGTGCTGGGCCCAGCTAGCTGCTCCATCCACCATGTCGGGGGAAGCGACTGGCCACTGCCCTCTGCATCGAAGGCTGCTGTCAACGGGAAACAGTGGCAGGGCGAAAGTCGGGGTGAAAGTCCTCTGAGAGTTCCTGCACCCAAAGACAGCAGCCCAGGGTGGGCCCAAGCCAGGTGTTGCACTAGTCGGCGACGATGGAGCTGCTACTGCGGCACCAGGCAAGTGGGGTAAGTGAATGTGGTTCGTTGATCGCTTGTTCCTGCGCGATATACGAGCGTTCTCCCTGGTACGGAGGAATTCTCCGGGCCAAAGGCTCATGGCAGCGGCGAACACGGGGGAAAATGCGCCACACTTCTCGTTGTTGCCCCTTCTTCTTCTGGTGCTCCTGCTTCTACCGGCAGCGCTCACTGCGCCGTTCTCCTATATCAGAGCCGGGAGTACAGTGCAACGCTACTGTGGGTGGGATGACCTCCACACTTCGAAGGTTCTGCGGAGGAGCGGGTTGGGGAAATGAATTGCAGCGCCGTTGGCTCGACTGGTGTGCTAATAACTCTCACGGCAGCCATCTTCTGGAATTTATAGCGATGGAAGGTGCTGTCTTTTAAACTGATTTTCGGTCGGCAATTCTGCGAACAAGAGCGCCCCGAAGCTGCAATAGCAGTGCTTACATCCGGCGGTGCGACCATGGACACATGGAACAGTCCATCCCAAAAAGTTTTAGGTGGCGGCTACGCCTCGATGCATGGGCTGGTTGGGCGCGATGCCACCTGCCCAAATAACTCATTTTCCATCAAACAGTTTCGAGGCGATCCTTTGCGCCGATCAAGGCTTCGAGAAAAGAACTGCCCAGCAAATTGAGATTTTATGGGGAGACTTCTACCGAGGAAGTTTTCTTTACACTTGGGTACTGATTTTTTTCATGTTACGCTACAATTATCACGTTATTATCATTTTGAGACGAAGTTGCGCTATACTATTACGCTGACTAGGATTTATTCTTTTTAATTTTAGTTCACCATGCTCTTTTTCTTACGTTGCGCCCGCGTCTATTTACTTGCGCCGCTTTATGTGGAGTGTTTGCTATTCCATCAAGTCCGCAGTAGTGGTAAATATAAGAGGGAAATAAGTATGGCGATTAATTTGTGGATACCTGCTTGATTGATTAGAGCAGCAAAGTTGTTTCTGTTTTATACTTTCTTATTCGCGTATAATATCGAAATATTATAATCAAATTTAATGCAGAAGTAACAAGAAATCTAGCCAATTTTGCAAAAGGTTTGTCCCTCTCGCGCTCACCTCACCAACAATGACCACGCAGGTCCCGCAGGGGTTTTACTGCAGGACAGTTGAGACCTTAGTTGAAAGCATTAAGCACGAAAAGCGCTGTCTCTCATGATTAGCATCTACGGACAGAATGATCTTTTGGGCGTGCCACGTTTCACGATATAAAATTTCTAAAATCAATTTCAGTGCTTAATTTCGTTTTGCCCCAGGTAGTACGAGTGCTCTTGCATGGTAATAGAGGGATTAATTATTATAGAGGTGCACTAACTGTTACTCAGGGGAGGTGTCATCTACTCGAATGTATGAGGTTCATTACTTCATGATATTCTTATTGTTAATGGTTGTGTTAGTTCGGGGCGTGGGAGCCCCGCATGCGAGGAACCTCTCAACGCAGTTGCTGGGTGGAGACTGGAGGTTTATTGCTTTAGAGGGAGAGAGATAGAGAGAGAGGGCGAGTGTAGAAGAAAACACTTTCGCTGCTGTGGAATGCAGACGGTCACGGTAAGGGAATGGGGAATGCGTCAGTCGACGGGGCTGTGGGGATCAGACGTCGTCGGGGGAGACAGACGCCTGCTTGCTTTTGTGGGAGCGGCCGGCCCGCGCTTTTTTGTTGGAAGCGAACGGCGAGTATGCGCGGAGGAGGCAAGGGCTGCTGGAGCGGCCTTGCGTCGCTTGGTCGACGAACACGACATCCCTTCCTCATTAGTTGTGGTCACCGTATCGGTCGGGCGGGCGCCGTTCACGCTGGGGTCGTAGCGCTTGCTGTTGCGTGGACCCGTTGGGTTGGTCTCCGCAAGGTTGTGTCGCACGGTCGTCCAGACTGGCCACAGGTTCTCCATGTTCGGAGGGGGGCGCTGATGGTAGGTCGTGCGCAGGCGAAGTTTCCGCTGGCAGCGTGATCACGTACGTAGCTGGCACAGTGTATTGTTCACTTGCTGCTGGTCCGTTCGTCCGATCGTGTGGCGGCGGATCTTCCATCGGGTAGGCTGCTGCACCTTGCTTAATGTGGTCAAGGTGCCGACGAACCGTTCCGTTGTTGTGTTGGGAAGTCGTGCACTTCTGCGGAGTTCGTCGCTCCCCTGAGTCCTCGCTGCTGCCTTGACGCACTTTTTGATGACAGTGTCAGGTCCAAAACACGTTGAAATGTCGTCTTTCTCCGCGAACAGTCTCTGTTGGGGGCGCTCGTCGTGGATCCCGCAGACGAACCTGTCGCGAAGTATAACATCCTGGGGCAGCTGGTGGGGTTCTGTATAGCTTTCCTTCGGCGGCCTCGATGTTGCAAGCGTTGTCGTCATCACTCCAGAGTTGTAGTCGGCTGTCAAAATTCTGATGTCTGCGACGTAGCTGCTGATCGTTTTGCTTTCTGTCGGCGTCGTCGATGTTGCAGGCGTTGTCGTCAGCACTCCAGGATTGCAGTCGGCTGCCAAACTTCCGAGAGCTGCGACGTAGCTGCTGATCGACTGTTACGGCAGTTGGTCACGTCGCTGGAAAACGTAACGGCTGTACAGCTCGAATGGTCAAGCGTACCGGCTGTACAGCTCGGATGGTCTGCCATCGACGTGCTTCTGGAGAAGTGTGACTAGGTCTCCATAGCTGACTTCTCCGGGTGGTTTAGGATCGAAGTGCTTCAGGAGAAGTGTGACTAGGTATCCATAGCTGACTTCTCCGGGAGTCTTCGGTGTGACCAGCACGCGAGCACTCTCGAAGGTGTCGGTCCGCATAGCGTCAGGAGGAGCGCGTGCTTCTTTGCTTCGTCGGAGACATCGTTTGCCACGAGGTAGAATGTGAGGCGCTGAATCCACGATCCACGAAAAGGCTGGATGACACCGTGCAGTCCTCCAGTAGCCATCGGCGACACCTCGAACTGCATACGCTCTACATCCCACTTCTCGTCGCCAGTGTTAATGGTTGTGTTAGCTCGGGGCGTGGGAGCCCCGCATGCGAGAAACCTCTCAACACAGTTGCTGTGTGGAGACTGGAGGTTTATTGCTTTAGAGGGAGAGAGAGAGGGCGAGTGTACAAGAAAACACTTTCGCTGCTGTGGAATGCTGACGGTCACGGTAAGGGAATGGGGAATGCGTCAGTCGACGCGGCTGTGGGGATCAGACGTCGTCGGGGGAGACAGACGCCTGCTTGCTTTTGTGGGAGCGGCCGGCCCGCGCTTGTTTCTTGGAAGCGGGCGGCGAGTATGCGCGGAGGAGGCAAGGGCTGCTGGAGCGGCCTTGCGTCGCTTGGTCGACGAACACGACACTTATCGCCCTGATATTAGACAAACAACCAAATGCAGTGGTTTGCGACACCGGCGCATAATATATGTGGTTACATACGGGAACACACAACCAACATCTGTCGCCGAAGGATTCATTACGCGCAGTAAAGGGACAGTGCTGATGGCACTGGTGCAATCACTTTTCTGCACGATGTGCAGCTTTCCAATAAGTGTTGCTTACTCAAGCTGGGGCAGTTACAACCTTGAAGGCGTGGCAAAAGAGTGATGATTTCCGCGTCCATGGGGCCTCCTTTTCACAAGCACCGCGAGGGCGCCTCGCCCAGCGTTGCCGGCTCTCGGACGTCGAGTTGCTTGTCGCGGGGTCCTGTTTATTCACAGTGATGTGCTCAGGACGAACTGGTGCTTCTCTGTTTCTGTGCCGCTATCTCGCAGGTTGCCAGCTCCTCTCACCAAGGCTTGCCAGAGCAAAGTGTCGAAAGGGAACCCCACAAGGAAGGCTTCAGAAGAGCGCAAGAGAAGGGCTTCTGACAAGGAACCAGTGTCAGCAGAAACCTGCACTAAGAGAAGGCTATCAAGGGGATCTGCTATGCACACATGGGCAGCCAAAAAGACCGAAAATTCACCCAGAACCAAACTTGCAGGACTATGTCTTAGGCGGAAGTTGGAGACGCCCAGATTCAGCGGAAAAAACAGCGTGAAACATCGTGCTCAGAGAGCAGGCAAAAGGCTGGACACACAATGCCCTCGCAAGCAATCAGAGACGCCCATTCCGAGATTGGCCACCGTTTCCAGGAAGCAGTCTTTAACTCCCAGCCCCAATCGACGGCCACAAACATGCCCCGTGGAAGAACCTCAAGAGCCTGGCATACCAAGCGCTGCAAGGCAGGATGCTCCACAAGATATGACTGGGCAGTGCAGAGCAAGCAGAACAAGGCAGGAGGTGCCAGTGACGCCCAGTCTTCGAAAGCCAACTTCTCAGACACCGAACCCTGAAAGGAAACCAGGACTGCGCACTCCTGCCAAGGAAAAGACTCCGAATACTTTGAATACTAAGAAAGCCTGGCGGCATTCTTTTTACACAAGCGTAGAGCAGAAGCTGCTCCCATTGACAATCTTCATTAAGGACAAAACGCCGTTGAAGAAGATAAGAGACAGGACTGCAAGAACTCCAATTTCAGCGGAGGCTAGAAGAGATTCTGCACTGGCAGCACCTTATCACAGATCACATCCGGCTCCAGAGAAGCGCAAAACTACCAAAGAACGTGCGTCATTATCACTCGAGCAGAGTCCCCGGAAGCGAACTGCTCAGACACCGAGTCCCACACGAGCGTCCGCCATGTCTGTGCCTGTTGACGACAAAGCACCAAGTCCTGCAAAGAAAATCGCAAGGTTGCAACAGTGTGCCTCTTCAGCGGTCGTCGGGGAACGCTTTCTAAAGCAAGGTTCCGGCGTAGAGAAAGTGCCCTGCAAGAACACAGGTGGCAGAACATCAAGACGCTTCCCTGCCGCGGGTGCTGCGAAAGAGGTGCTGCCTACTTCTGCCCTACGCAGCTGCTGCCTGACACCTGACAGGCCGCAGGGCCCACAAGGCCGCAGTGCAGGACCAACGTCCAGGCTAAGTGGTTCTCGTTTCAGGTCTCGCTCTGCAGCTATCGCACACGATGCTCTTGACAGCAGTGCAGAGGACGATAGTACTAGAAATGAACAAGATACAAGACTTCAGAGGAGAAATGAAGGCAACTTCCCGACCAGACTACGCAACCAAAATGGGCTAACCTGGCCCACCGCAGTTTTCGACTCTCGAGGAGAGCGCTGGCCAGAATTGATGAAGCACCTTGAACCCCAGCAGAAAAGGTTCCGGAGCCCATCTTCACGGCACACCGCAGCCATATCACCGCCAAGGGCAAGGCCAACGAAGGAGCGGAGCCGTCAGCTGGAAATGAGGAGGCACCGTCTCCTGAAAACCAGTAACCTTCGAGAAAACGGGCCAACAGATCAGCTGATGCTGAAGGTTACGAGCTTGTCCAGCCTGCAGAGCCTTCTGGTAAAGGCTCTAAAACAAAGCCATTCCTTCTGCGAGCGAGGAGGACACTCCAAAAAGAAGCGGCGGAGGCGCGCCTTTAATGTGTCTGTGCTGTCACGGACACCTCAGCCCAGCAGCAGAAGGCGCCCAGGAAGCCAGTGTTTGGCTACAAGCTCAATCTGAGGCAGCCAACCGTTCCGATGTGCCCAATGACCCCATCGCCATCCACCAAGACTCCCAGCGCGAAAACCACAAAAATATATTTATAGTGTCCGCTTTTTTTCAAGTTGACGCAAATTTCTAAAGTTAGTTTTTTCTCTCAAAAGCGGAGACAGAAAGGATTTATTTCCGTAATTACTGGATAAGTTTCATTCAATCTGCCTATGTTTTAAAGGGCCTGGAAGGATAAGTGATTATCACATTTTGTAATAAATTTGTTCTTGTGAGCCCGCCGCAGCATGGTTTTCGGTGTGGCAAGTCCACGGAAACTGCATTGCTGACACACAAAAAGTTGTACCTTTTGAACTCAATCAATTGTGCATCGCAATTTACGTTGATGCTTAAAACGTGTTTGACTGCCTCACTCAAGAAACCCTCTTAAGAAAACTGGAGCTGTAGGGTGTTCGTGGCAAAACTCTACATCATCTCTAGCCTTACGAGCAGAACCTCATTCAGTGAGTCAACAAGGAAAACCCTACATCCACCTTTGAAGGCATTTCGAAAGATGTTCCTCAGAAAAGCCTTCTCCTGCCACTACATGTTATGTATTAATGACACCACATCTGTTGGTAACAAAGCTCAGTACTTTATCTACGCTGATCATACTGCCTCATTGTTTCAGGGCAGCGATATGCATTCTCTCTTACACGCATCTAATGACACCATGGGAGAATTGAATAAATGGAGTGATTTGAATTTGCTGCTCATTAACTCTGCAAAAACAACCCGTCCTTTTCAGTTCACGACAGCGTGCGACGCCAGTAGTCTATGAATTATTGACAGCTATCGAATAGATTAACACAATAAACTCTAGATGTTTTCTTCAACGGAAACGTGAAGGGAAGCGCTCTGTGAGTAAGTTTAAATGCAGTTCTGAAAAAGCGCCATAATAATCACCAGATCTCTATGTGGTCCTTTTTCCATGTGCGAAAATCGCTTTTCCTGTCTTCGTAAAGCTTATATTTATAACGCTATGTTTGTTTCTCACTTTAATTATGGCTTTTGGTATGAAAGAATTCGCTCTATAAAAACGTAAACAAACCTTACGTTTTGTAAAAAAGATTTGTTTTATTGGAAATAATTTTTTATACCTTGTCTCAAGGAATACGGGAACGTTTTAACATTGCCACGGTACATAACTTACATGACTATTGTTTAACTGTGAAGCGTAAAAATCTAACAATAATTCAGGATGTATTTTTGTAGTTAGCAGATTTGAAGGCTAATGTTTCCAGTTACCTACTACGTTCAGAAAATTTTTGGTTTCTTCCTAGTGGTAGAGCTGGAATCGTGCGCAAGATGTGTTATTTCATGCTGCGACTTTTAAATGCCTTCTGTAACAGCAACGTAGAGGCGGAAAAATGTAGCCTGCGTTCCATCCAAGCTAGTATCTTGTAATACCTGTGTGAACATGAAGGGCGCTAAGGTGATAATATAACTTATGTATTTCTTCTTTTCTTTCTCTTTTGTTTGTTTACAATTCTCAGTGTATGCATTCATATGTATGTGATTTTGTATGCTGTATGTTCCCTATCTGCCATGTACAGCACGCCTCGGGTACCATTTAAGCGAGAATAATCAGCTTTTTGCCTTAGTCTGCCAGCATCTTCAAGGTATAACTAAAGAGTGAAATGAAAAAAGGGTATTGCATATTGCTGAAAATATTTAAGGACCAAATTGTTCTACAGCTGAAGTGCAGTGTAGACATGTAGCCTGCACAGGGCCTTGAAAGCGCTCTTGTAAAAAGTTTAAACCGCGAACTAGGTTTTAAATGTACTTATATCATTTGCTCTTAAACAAAAAAAAGTTTGTAGGCGCTACTTGGTTCCCGTCACAAGTTAATTTTTGAGGATTTGATACACTGTGGCTCGGAGGAGCGTGGCCGCCTCAGTGAGAGCAGTGAGGAGCAGGGTCCTGATACCTATCGGCTTCAGGACTAAAATGGTGCCCAACACAGCGGATGGGTGACGAGGATTTCCATGTTTCACTTGCACCCCGACTTCAAATGTTGGCGACCGAGGAGTGGAAAATTCCCCTTAGATTAAAATTAGGCTGCTTGAAGCGTAGAGTTGGCAGCACAAGCTTCGGTGAGCGTAACAAAGTGAGGCCACGCAACAGGAAGCTGTGCATAGGGTCAGGGTTCTGGGCTAGTTGGTTCACTTTCCTGTGAGGTTTAGAACGGCGCAAGAAACATGAACAAGTGCCTTTTTTGTCATCTCTTACGTAGTCCTGCTTCGTTGCTCCCCTTTTCCTTTCAAGGTTGTTTGCGTTTCCGCCAGTGATGTCTGTCTACTGTTCTTGAGAGCAGTGTTGGCGCCGAAAAGGATTCCTACATGTTTTTGTTCTTTGCGATGATCTTTACGTGCTTTCGAATCGTGATGAGATGCTCTGGGTTTGACTGTTTTTGTGAGCTGTACAAGCAAGGTGCGCAGTGTTCGCACTTGTCATAAAGAAAGGGGTCGAGTTGTCGGTGCTGCGCTTAGTACAGGGAGGGACAAGGCATTATCTTATTGATGGAGATGTTTTTGTTTTACACTAAATGTCAACATTATTGTTTCATTTTGTTTTTTTAAGAAATTGCTTCTATGATGAAAGAGGCAAATGCCTGTAAGATTTAACAAAAAAGCTACGTGCGTATTTGTGCACCAAATTAGAGGAAATTTTATGTACAGATGTAATAAATTCTGTGGCAGGCAACGCAATGTAATCTGGTTGACTACACCCCGACACCTACATAAAACTCCCTCCCATTGAGTGCGCTAAATTCGTTAAGAGTGGCACCGCCTGTGCCCAGATGTCGATCTTTTCTGGAGATTCTCAGAGCATCGACTAATTTCTATGGGAACATTGCAGGCAGTCTGCGGGGAAGAAGGGAGAAAATGAGAGTGAAGTCATCTGCATAAACCTTCCGAACGCATTTCGTCGGGCACCTTGCTCAACTACAATGTCTTAGAAAGCACCGACTTGAAAGCTTTAAGGCTCGCCCAGACTGCCCTCTGACGTCATCGGGTTGGGTGACCCAACGTGGGCGTGTTCGCAAATAGGTCTGTGTTTGTGAATGTGTGCGTGCGTGTGCGAGCACGGGATTGTGTGTCTGCTTGTGTGTCTGTGCTCGCGCGCGCGGGCATGGGCGTGTGTGTGCGTGTGTGTGTGTGCGTGTGTGTGTGTGCGTGCACGCGTGTGTGTGTATGTGCATGCGTGTGTGTGCGCGTTCGTGCGTGTGTGTGTATGTGTGTGCGCGTGTGTGTGTGTGTGTGCACGCGTGTGTGTATGTGCATGCGTGTGTGTGCGCGTGGCTTGCTTCTGGAAGCCCCTCCCGTGGACCCACCCCTGCAACCACCGCTGACGGCGTAGCCTCCTTGGACAACGATATCTGGGAGTGACTGTGCTAAGAAGCGCTCGTAACGTTTATGGGAAGGCGGGTTGCTCTCTCTTCGCCCTCGGGAAGTTCCGTTCGGACGTTTCGGCGCTGCGTGCAGCTAATCATCGCCGAAAGAACCCCGCGAGTTCTTCCCGCCCTCTCTGAGGGCCTCTACACATCTACACTGCGTGAGAGGTACCCGCTCCTAACACTAATTGTGAGTGGGCCGACCTCAATTCGAAGAAGATTTGTCCCTATCGCGGTCCTTATTGTTGTAGTATATACATGCCTTTTCAATGGCACCTGATGTTCGTTCGTTTGCAAGAGCTCGTCCCACCGTGCTCGTGCATTATGCCTCATTCACAATTATGGGTGAGCTCCGCGGTCTGAACTCCCCATGAATCACTGTTTTCTATGGCCAACTGATGTGCACCATTTTCGACTGTTTCAACAAAGTGGGTGAGTATGAAATGCTCTGCGATATTTGTTTACAATTTTGCGCCCGAAAGAATCTCTGAACACATTTGATAAATATACAATGTGCATGACCATCTGTGACGATTCATGCGTGGTAATCAGAAAAATGACTGGACATATTTAAGTTGGGCGTGGGAGATCGAGACCCGTACCATTATGGTCGAGATTGTTTCAAATGAGTGTGTCACTATCGATGTTTGTAACGGGAAGTAATCTGAATAAACAGCTTCCCTCTGAATGTTCCGTCGACAAATATCATGCGAAAGTAGTATAAGGCGGGGATGCAAGCGAATCACAGGGGCCATTCACCGATATCTCCTGCTCTTTCCACGTACGTTAAATGCATTGTCATTCCCTCTTATTGGACGGTGGCGGCCCCGATCGCCAAGCACCAGCAAATTTTATTCTACTGCGCCGGGAGGCTGTTAGCTCAACGCAGTCGCAGTCTTTCCAAAGCCCGGAAGCGCGTTCTGATTGTAATAACCATGCGGACTGAAATTATCACTGTGATTTTATGCCATGACATGATAGCACGAGGGTACTTATGCGAATACTAGAGCGACGGTGTAAGTTGTGACCTGCGGCGCCGGGAAGCCGGAAACGACGACAGTGACCACAAGAAAGTGCAGCGAAACAACTCTTTTCAAAAGACAGCCTCTGGGTTATATTTAACTGATGTAGCTGGAGTGGGGTGGGGTGGGGGAGTAGGAGTGTCATAAGTGGCCGGTGCGAATGTCCGTCATGCATGGGCACGAAAGGTCGCTCATTCATCAACACAACGCGGGTCTCTGCTGTGACAGACACAGCGAGGGAGGATGTCAGAGTCAGTTGCGTTGATGCGGCGTTGACAGTGTTCGAGTAGCCCAGTGTTCAAAGCAGGCGTGGAGTGTGGGCGTTATTGGTAGGGTGTGACGGGAGCGGCCGACGCCGAAGATGGCGATGCTATCATTTCTTTCCTCATACAACTATCGCTGAAAAAATCTAATCTTTTCGTCTGCTAATCAACGTTGAACACTCTTTTCCTACCACTCAAAAGCATGGCACTTTTATGCCGGCCTAATGGTTCACGATTCCTTAACGCATTCGGCTTCAGCTGGGATTTTATCAGTCACCAATGCTGTTGATTGCCGAATGGTATTACTATGATTCTTGTTGCTGCGCCCATGGATAACCGCACATACGCAGGAGAGGGTTTGAACACAAAAGGAAGACATAAACGCCTGATATTAGCACACAGGTATTAGGCAGAGCGAAAAGTGAAAAATTACAAAACGATCAGCGATTTCATTAGGAAAAAAAAATGGTTAGTATAGGCTACGGCTTAGTAAAAAGCTTCGGCCGCAGAAGCATCGTTCCTGCATTATACCGCTTTTTCTTCCCTTCTTTCTTTCTTCTACTTCTACCTCTGCTTCGGTCGTTTCTTTTTGCATTTTTGCCATTTATTTTCTTCTTTACTGGTTAGCTTTATGTTGTTTTCGTTACATCCTTCTTCTCTTCTTTGCTCTTTCTTTTTATTACCCTTTCGGTGCATATCTCTCCTTCTTCAGTGCGTTCTCATTTGCTCAGTTCCCCTTTTCCTTGATTTTTCTCTTCTTTCCTTTCCTCCTCTTTTTCTTTCCCTTACTCTTGTCTTCTTCTTGCTGTCCCTTTTCTAATTATTGGCTGCACTTTTCAGTTGTCTTCTTTGCTTCTTCTTTCTTCATGTTGATATATTTCTTCTTTCTTCTATTATGTCTCTTGACTTCAGTTATTTCCTCTTCTACTTTTTTCTTTTTTTCGTCTCTTCTAACGGGGCTTGTCTTGGCCTCTCGTTTGGCTTGCCATAGCTTGTGAAAGCCATGGGTTCCTGGAAGAAAAGGAGACTGTGGAGAAGAGGAAAATAAAAAAACGAAGAGGGCGCGACCAGGCCCGCAAGCTGGGAATTCTTGCTGACGAACAAATTAACTTGCAGACCGCGATGAGACCTCTCGCACAGCTGTAGCCCAGTTATGTAGCGTCAAACGAGAGTAAACTGGGTACTGACAGAGGAAGCTGTATCTTATATAAAATAACAGCTGTTTCTTACCGGTAATCACCTATGGCGCAGAAGCGCGGAAGGTAACCAAGAGAGCGCAGTGTTTCAGAGAAGAAACGAGGCTTAATTCACATTAGCCGGAGTCGCGAAGAGAAATGAAGATGGGCAGGGCATGTAATGCGAAGGAAAGATAGCCGATGGTTTTTAAGAGTAATGGATTATAAGTGAAAGCAAGCGCAGCAGGGACGGTAGAAATATAGGGGGACGGGTGAAATTAGGAAGTCACCGGCGATACGGTCACCCCGCTGGCACAAGACCGGGATAATTCGTGAGGTATGAGGGAGACATTTTCAGTGCAGTGGGCCTGGTAAGACTGTTGACGAAAATGATAGGCAGCCTTACATTCTGGAAAAGAATTTCAAGGAAAGGTTAGCGGAAGGAGGCGAAAGAAAAGAATGAAATTATTCCCCGTCTCACGCTCGGTGTGGTAAGGACACATATGACTCGTGTCTAGCACGCATGCTGGCTTGGATTGCTTTAACAGTAAAATCTGCTTGCTTGAAACGGGCAGTCGCCCACAAGAGAAAAGAATTAGGTGCAGAAAGGCGTTCTTAAGGAAAGCTATGCGAAAAAATTGCACATTTGCAGAAAAATATGAGAAAAAAAATCTGCACATCCATAAGGCGGACCTTAAGATGCTTTTCTCAAATTCTTTACTAATTCGATTCTGCAATTTTTACTGCATTGTTTGCACAGATATTTGTGGAATTCTTTCTGCTATCCGTTGCGTTTATTGTTATTTATTCGTTTTCTTGTTTTTTTCTGATTTATTTGCAGTCATTTTCCCGAATTCATCTAGTTTTTACGTTTTTATTTTTAGTTTTTTATTTTCGGGTTTTTAATTTCTTTTTTTTATTTTAGTTCAATTTACTGTTGCATTTGAGTATTGTTTTAATTTTTTTACTTGATCATTTTTTTAGCTCCGAGCCTCCATAACCTTGGAGAATGGGAGGAGTAACACTTTCGCTATTGAAATCATCCGTCTGATTATCAAGAATTCGGCTGTGGCATGGGACCCACACGAACCAGGCTTGCCGAACATGGCGGGGCTATAGACCGCAAAAGAAATGGGAAAGATATATCCGGCCTGAAAATTCAGGGCTGTCAAAACGAAAGTTCATCAGCCAGAAAAATGACGTATTTCTCTGGACACAGCTTTCTGTTCCCCGTAACCACGGGTACAAATTCCGCGCAGGACGTATAATGGAGATGGCGGCTGCGGGGGAGGGGATGGGTGTGTTTATTTCCTTGAATTAAGCTGCAATGAATTGATTCCGACGCGAGCCATTTTCCTCACACTGTGCAACATCAGGCGCAGAAATACAGCGCGAATAGTCCTACGCCATGCTTCCTGCGCCGTTACGCATCAATCAAGATTTAAGTGTGCTCTCCGGCCACAAAATATTATCCTTTGAGTAACCATTATATATAGCTCCTCCAGACGTTTTACGCTGCCATCCTAGTCACTGACATGAAATCTCTTTAGCCCCCTTGAATGCTGTTTTCTTTGCCATTCGGGACGCCCAATTTTACCCGAGATGAGGCAGCAGCGCTAGCAGCACAATATGAATAATAATACCCTGGCATTATAGTGTATGTTGGTCGGATTTCATCAGTCAATACCGCGATTAGAGAACTGAGATGTGCCGTCAGAGGTATTATTACTGTTGCTATCCTTTCTGTTGTGTGCTTGAAATTCACAGATGGCAAAATCGTGCGGTTTTGCTTGAGCGTCCGATAGAACAGAATTTCTGCGAAGCACTACAATCATCATGCCACTGCAGCGCAGAAGAGGCTGAAAATCGCCACCCCGTGATGCTGGCGCATTTCCATTGCGCGTGCAAGCGTTCTGCCACGGTTCGATTTCATAGCCGCGTCTTCTCTCGGTGCTGGCCCGCGTCGCCTCTTCGCCTCTGGGCAGAGCTTCTGTGCAACCACAGCAAGCAAGGCCTTTTCACCCGTAGTTCAGGTAAATATCCTTCCACGCGTAACCGTCGCCACAGTGGCGACGTTTGAAGGTGCCTGGAGACACAGTGCCGTAATGCCTTCTTCTTCTGTTTTCTTTCCAGACGCGGGCAGTAATACTTCTGCGCTGCTGGCTGCACTCAACGTGCGAACTCGCCATGCTCGCGAGCAGTCACGTCTGGAAAGGGAGCACCCCTCCGACGTTCGGGAAGCGGGGCCTCAAGCCTCGTGCTCGCCTACTTCGTTCAAGCGACCCGGTAAGCCACGCACCCACTAAGTTTTCGATGCGCCTAATTGCGCTAGAGGTTGCTTAATCGATGGTGCATTTTGCGCTGAGGCTGGGTTTGGTACGGCCTCTTCGGGCGTCCAAGGGAGTTTATTACAAATCATGCGTTCAGCAGTTCCGGTTTTCATACGTCATAATTGAAAAGCAAGGATGGTGTTCAAAACTGCGACTAACTCGTGGAACTTACACAACCTGCAATAAACGCCGGCATTTTGGCATGGTGCCGGATTCATTTAGCCGCCGTTCTTTGTATTTTGCAACCAGTGTGACACTACGTGCTTCACAATATTCACTGAAGCCTCATAAAGCCTCGGATGGCTTTAAATTAGTTGGGCTGCCTGCTGAATTTGAAACCGATCGGCCAAAGCGGTTAAAACCGAGGTCTTAGGTGTAACAAATGTTTTCAAGGAGTATGGTTCTGTTCAGACCCAATGATTTTCTCTTATTTGCATAGTGTATTGAGAAAGGCCCTCCGCATGAGTAAAGCACTTATTGCCGCTAATCAGTCCTTAGTATTTGCAGGTGGAAATAGGCGGATTAGTCATGCCTACAGGCTTTCGCCGCACTGCATTAAGCAACATGCAGCAAAGGCGCGTATTAGGAGCACGTCACGTGACTCCTGCCCCCCGAGCAAATACAACGTTGGTGAATCGACTTTAAGGTCATTTCATGATAGCCATAATCTTGGTGACACCTGAAATGCGAGAGCGTACCACTTAGTGCAGATAGGGCCTCTTGCTACAGGCAGATGGCTATTAGCTTATTCGGAGAAGTAAATCGTTCCTTGCTTCCCATGCCTTAGTGTGTGATCATGTCATTCTCGGCAGACGCTCTCGGCAGAAATTGCGAACGCTAGGAAAAGGAACGAGAAACCGACAAGACCACGGTGCCCCGGTTCTCCACTTGTCTAAAAGGCAGTCTTGTGTTTACAAAACTACCTTCTCTATTCAGTGGAAATTGTCTCGTGGTGGCGGATGGTAGGAAATTATTCTCCTTTCATTAAAGCATTTCTTGTCTCTCTTAGAAAAGCAGAGCGCCAGTGCTCCCAGTGTTTTTGTGCTTCGCGTACGAATTTGTTCCCCCATCCCTCCCCCCCCCCCCCCCCCCATAAAAAAAATGCACCGGCTTCTGCCCATTTTGTCGTTTCTCAACATCTTCAAAGGGATGCAGTGTTACATACTCCTCTCTCGGCGCAAGTCCTTCTGGTCGGCGCATTCGTATCTAAGCACGTCATGACCATCTCTCACCACTATACCTTCATGAGTGAGGACGGAACCCAGCCGTTCGGCTCGACATTGCCACGGCACCTTCGCGACCATTTAGACTGAGCGCGCTTCCAGGCTTATTTAAAAATCCTTCTTACTAAGAAGCTCTGCATGGTTGAACGTCTGCGGAATAGATACGATCGTTCGACGCATTGCGTCCCACCTGTCCACTTCCAAAGCTACCCCTTGCGAAACGGATCTTAACTAAACGCAACGACGAGGCTGTTGTAACTGCTGTCCTATCAAACTTTATAATTATCAGAATTTAATTCTCCGCTTTAAAATAGTTAAAATCATTGGTTATGGATTGTTAACGTAAGGAAGGGAACGCAGTGAAACATTATGAAGCAACAGACAGCACCTTGTGTGGACTTTCGGCAGACGCTGACCGTATGAGTTTCCTGTCCTCCTCTGCCACTGCGGTGTCCTGCTGTACGGCTGTATTGTCCTGAAGAAGGACAAGGCATATGTGAATGGCGACGGCATGGTGAAAGCAATTTTCTTTTATCCTGCGCATACAACTGTGGTGTTTTGCGGTGCTGTTTGTGCTAATGGCGTCAGTAAGCTGATCGGATTTGTCTTGCCTGGCTCAGCCATCAAGCATTTCAAAGAGGTCCGACAAAAAATTACACTGAAATTAACTGGTCGCCTTTTAGCAGTGTGAGCCTTCTTCAGATAAGGACAGCCACCTGAGCGTTCCGTCGAAGACCTGATTAAAGCCGAGCAATTAATGCGCAGGGCCCACTTAGCGTTGGACTACATAACGCGCCACTGCGGTACGCCAGCGACCAGGGTGGGGCGGATAGCCAGGCCTCCGGCGTTCAACTGGACTCAGACTCAGGCGGCCTACTTCAGCGACGTTGGTGCCGCCGTGCTGGGCCCAGCTTGCTGCTCCGTCCACCCTTTCGGAGAAAGCGACTGAGCACTGCCCTCTGCTTCGAAGGCTGCTGTCAACGGGAAAGAGAGCGGCGGGGCGAAAGGCGGGGTGCATGTCGCCCGAGAGTTCCTGCGCCCAAACCACAGCCCATTGCGATCCCCATTCGCGCGTCGGACTCTTCAGCGACGGTGGGGCTCCTGCTCCGGCATCAGGCAGCCCGAAGGGCCCAGCCAAGTGAGGTAAGTCGAGGTTGTGGGTCAATCACTTCTTCCTGCGGGATATACGAGGGTTGTCCCTTGTACAGACGGGTTCTCCTGCGGGAAGGGTTATGGTGGCGTCCACGGGGACAAACGCACCCCACTTCTTGACGTTGCCCCTGCTGCTGCTGGTGCTCCTGCTCCTGCTTCTACCTGCAGTGCTCACTGTGGGCGTCTCCTGAACCACAGCCGTGAGTACATCGCGGCGCAACTGTAGGCAGTAAGACCAGCACACCTCGAAGGTTCAGCGGAAGAGCGGGTTGGTGGGGGATTGCAGCGCCGTTGGCTCGACTGGTGTGCTATTAAGTCTCACGGCGGCCATCTTGTCGAGTGTGTAGCTTTGGAAGGTGCTGTCTATCTACTCATTTCCGGTCGGTAATTCTGCGAACAAGAGAGCGCCCCCAAGCTGTAATAGTAGCGCTTACGTCCTGTGGTACCAGCATGGGCACATTGAACAGTCCATCCCAAAAAGTTTTAGGTGGCGGGTACGCCTCGATGCAAGGACGGGATGCCCGCGATGCCACCCTCACCGAATGAAAGCTTATTTTTCATCAGAGTTTTTAGGCGGGCCTTTCCTTCAATCAAGGCTTCCATACCCATCCTGCTCAGCATATTGAGTAAAGATAGGGAGATTTCTAGCGAGCAAATTTTCATTACAGTTGTTCACTAACTCATTTTTTGTTACGTTCCGCTACAATTATCAAGTTTTTATCATGTTGTGATGATGGTGCGCTATCCTGTTACACAGTCTAGGATTTAGTCTTTGTCAACTAGTTCGCCAGGTTCTTTTTCTAACCTTGCGCGAGTAACTATTTACTTGGGTGGCTTTATATGGAGCGTTTGCTATTCCAGCAAGTCCACAGCCGTGATCAATATGAGAGGAAAACAAGTCTGGCGAATCATTTATTGATACCTACTTAAATTCAGTGGACCAGCGCAGTTGTTTCGCTTTTATAACTTCTTTCTTCGCCGACAATACCGAAATGTCATGCACAAATTCAATCGAGATTTAAAACGAAATATTCCGAATTTGTGCAAAAACTTTCTCCCTCTCGCATTCGTCTCACGTGCAGTAACCGTGCAGGTCACCCAGAGGTTTTACTGCAGGAGAGCTGAGCACCATCGTTTAAAGCATTAAACACGGAAAACACTGTCTGTCATGATTACCATCTAGGAACAGAATAAACGTTTGGGCGTGCCATGTTTCACGGTATAAAATCTTAAAATCAATTTCACTGGTTTATTTGCTTTTGCGACTGGTTGTACGGTCTACACTTTTATGGGGATTTCCTTCAAGATATTCTTATCTGACGTATAATATATAAGCAATGAATTCCTGCGGTTTGCAGCACCTGCGAATAATATACGCGCTTAGATACGGGAATCCGCAACTAACATCGGTTGCCGAGGGATTCATTACGCCAATAAAGGGACAGTGCTGATAGCACTGGCACAATCGCTTTCATGCACCGTGTGCAGTTCTGCTATAAATGCGTCATTACTGCAGGCTGGGCAGTTATAAGTTCGAAGCCGCGGCAAAACAGTAGTGATTTCCCCGTCCAGGCGGCCTCCTTTTCACAAGCATTCCATGGGTGACTCAACAAGCATCTCCCGCAATCAGACGTCGAGTTCCTTATCGAGCGCTCCTGTTTAGTCACTCTGATGTGCTCGGGAAGAACTGGCAGGAAAGTTGGTTACGCATACCGAACGATCCCTACCGCTCAAAATAGACTACTACTGAGAGAAAACACACAACCACAAAGCGCCTTTCGCAGTGATGGGATCGTCGAAAGCTGTTTAGCCTCTTCTGACAGCGGCAGCTACACGAAATGCAGTTGCGAGACCTTTCGCGTTCGGCGGCATCAAATGAACTCTTCCGAGCACTCAAAGCCGCGGTGCGACCTGTGCGAAAAGCAAAACCATCTAGCTGTTTTTATCTCATACGTACGAAGAGCACTACTGGCGTTGGCTGCTCTGAAAAAATAGCCAGAACAGAGAGGTAGAAATACCAAGAAAGCCTAAGCTTCTCAGATCACGTCGTAAGTGCTATCTTTTACAGACCTTACAAAAAAAATTTTCATTTCTTCCAGTTGCACGCAGTCCTACAATGGCGCCAGTGGTGATTACGAAGACGAGGATACCGTTCTCAACGTCATGCTATTGCTTGTGAGGTCTTCCGTTGTGTCAAGTGAACAACGTCAAGTCCTCCTTTATAAAACACGCATTAAGATGACACGCTGAATTCGTTTGAAGACTACTAATAAATCTTGGCATAGGAATATACTGTTGCTAGGTAGATTTCTTTCTGTATTTATATGAGGGGTTTTTCCGCAGTTCCTTCTGGAGGCATAACAGAAGCCCAAAAAGACCCTGACGTGAATACGCCACCCTACAGCACTCGCAAGAAACACAATTCCTAAGAAATGATTTTACAGCTTTCACATACAACATATGCATGAAGATAAAGACAACTGCCACAATCAATACCTACTCAGTGTGTAATTTTGATGAGCGGAGAACACAGATCAATGGTGGAACATTGAAGTAAAAGAAAACTGTTACGCTTCTATCATAATTTGCACAGGCAAACATAACAGATGTGTTTGCGTACAAATTGTGTTAAAGACATACAAGGGAAATACCATGGTTTGAAATTTCCATAAGTTGCACCGTGAAGGCGCTATGGACTGAGTTTTTATTATCACATTTCAGCGATGTTCTGAGGGTTCTCACACAGCTTCCATCCTCGCCGTTCGATGACGTGCTACGTCACATCAGCGGTAACTCAGGACGTGCTACGTCCGCCGCTTAAAAACGCGGGTGGCGCTGGTGAACACTCCCAAGGTTAGGTTATTTGTAAGCACAAATACCCTCGAAAGCAGAAGATTTGACAGCCGTCGCCGTAGCTCAGCGGTGGAGCACCGGACGCGTAATTCGGAGGTCGTGGGTTCCGATCCCACCGGCGGCATGTGGTTGTTTTTGCTTCTGCTTTTCTGATCAATTAGCTTTAAGCGATAACATATTCAGTATTATTATAAATTGATGAACACCACAAAATAAGTAAAACTAAAAAAAAATTCCCTGTGCCCTTGGTTCTGTGGCTGTTGGCTTCTCTCACTCGTGCCAACGCTCATTTTACGGTCAATTGACAGGGGTCGATGCTTGATGATGCAAGGGCCGCTGCCACGCATGTTACGCAGAAGCCCTATTGCGCCTCGAATTCCTTCGCCTCCTGACCAATTCGGAAAGTGAATCTTTCGTAATTGCATTTTGTAGGAGGAATCTATATAAACCCCAAATTTTTACAGCAGGGGTTCCTTTTCAATTGTAAAGCAGTAGCTTTGACCACGTCTCCGTGCGCGCAGCCTGGAGCACCTGACACTGGGAGGCCTGGACCACTCGAATAACAGCGGGCTCCGGGGCGAGTTGTGGCACGGAGTGGCGTCGCCCGAGGAAGCCTGGGCGAGATTGGTTCTCTGTCAAACATCCCCCCGGAGGCCGCACTTGTCTTCGATGCCCACCTGGCGTCCTTTAGAGAGCATGAGGACGCAGCGGTGGACAAGCGACGACGCACCGACGTTCGTTAGGATCGCTTCGCCTCGGTAAACGCGTTTATTCGTCGTCCTCGCTACGGCGGCCTTGCCGGCGCTTTGTCAACGCGTGTAGTAGGCGCCCACAGCTCCTAGCCAGATTCTGATGATATGAAGTGCGGCTCGCGCCCTCGGCTTATAGAGCAGGTAGTATGTGCTCAAGAAACAATACCAGCACAAACACCAGCAATACCAGCAATACAGAAGTTAATACCAGCACAAACAGAAAGCGAGACTTAAGTCTATATTCCTGCTTGTGCCTGTAAGGTTCGCCCAGTCTATTAACCCGCATATTTTCTTGAGATGCACATGTACCTTATGTTTTTCGTTCCTTTCGATTAGTGCGCTGTCACATATGAGACGTGTGCGTTTCCAAAAGTGCCTCAATGGTCACTGGTGTGGTCGACGGTTATGAAACCTCAGAGGCCTCTTATACAAATATATCGTTAGCTTTTGATTTCAAGTATAATGATTTCGGCATCGCACTCACCAGGTATTTCTGATGACTTCTGACTGGAGATTTTATGCACTGGTGTAGAAATTGGGTAGCCTGTTTCGGATTATATTTTTTTATGCTTCAAGAGATTCTTATTGTTTGTGGTTACAAGCTTAAAGTGCATTTCTGTATGTTTCTGGCTGCATTCAAACTGCTAAGTAATGTTTTCGTAAAAAAATAAAACATCAAGAATGACATTTTCTTTCTCAAGTCTTTTCAACACCGCATAAAATATCTGTTAACGACCCCTGTCTAGAAAATATCTAGAAAAAAAAAGATATATGTGAGATGTTGGCTTAAACGTGGAACAGTTCAGAGTAAGTCCCGCCAATGATTAGAGCAAACTGCCGCCGTCCATAACCTATATTCACCTAATTCGAGCTGTTTATACCGCGGCCTCAAGCTCATATACTGGCAGTAAAAGACCAACCAAGAGGTGTTGTCGAGAGCTGATAATAGGCACAGTTTTTCTCAAATGAATCTGGTGATGGATGCAATATATAGCAGGTATAAGCCAAGAGGCTTAACTGTAAATTTCTCTTGGTTTATGTCGATCACTACTGGGTAAGCAATATAAATGATTCTGGCAGTGCTGCAATGAAATACTGCTCTGTTTTCTTCATACATCATGAGTTGTGATGCAAAATTTTCCATTCGAAACGGTAATATCAAAACTTGTGAGGAATTTACGTTATCAGTATGATGAAAAAGTTAACGCAAAACCTTTTTAAGAATCTATGAAATCTCTCTTATGCAAGACCAGAACGGAAGTTGCGTTTTTGATTAATTTTTGATTTATCACGATAAGTATAATTATTTATAGTAAATTCAATTCTCACCAGGTACAGAGAAGGAACAGAAAAGAAAATAATGGGACAAACAGGAACAAAATTGTTACAAAGTGTGAAGACGAAGACACTCCTTGAACACTCCGACATGACCACACTCCGGGTCAGCGTGAAAATGGGCGCAAACTTCCGAGCGAAGGTGACGGGGAATAACTAGCAACCACTTGCGGCCATCTGAGCTGTAGTTGCGGCGATAAAGGAGGCTGTCACGAATTGAGAAATGGGAAGCATGGCGGCGAAGAGCACGCGACGGAGAAGCAGCCGTAGGGTTTGTGAGGAAGTCAAGAAGAGAAGAGATCCATGGGTCGGCACGCTGCGCCGAAGGCATGGCGCTGATGTGAAGCATCGGTGAGGAGGCGTCTAAGGTTGAAAGGCTCGAGGTATTGGCTGGGAGTGGGCAGCGCGATAGAGCATCGGCGTCTTGATGTTTGCGGCCAGTACGATACACGACGCGGATGTCGTATTCCTGGAGGCGAAGGGCCCACCTCGCGAGGCGACCGGATGGGTCTTTCAGAGAGGACAGCCAGCACAGCGCGTGGTGGTCGGTCACGACTTCAAACGGGCGGCCGTAGAGGTAAGGGCGGAACTTGGTAAGGGCCCAAACTATCGCCAGACACTCTTTTTCAGTGACCGAGTAATTAGATTCAGCCTTTGTGATCGTGCGGCTGGCATAGGCAACGACGTATTCGGCGAAGCCAGGTTTACGTTGCGCGAGTACGGCGCCGAGGCCTACCCCACTGGCGTCAGTATGGACCTCGGTGGGTGCGGTCGGGTCGAAATGGCGAAGTATCGGTGGGGCAGTGAGCATACGGCGCAAGGAATCGAAGGCGTCGTCACACACTTGGGACCATTGCGAAAGATCGGAACTGCCGGACAGAAGTTGTGTCAAAGGTGCAGCGATTGAGGCAAAGTTGCGTATAAACCTACGGAAGTAGGAGCACAACCCTAGGAAGCTGCGCAGTTCTTTGATAGAAGTAGGTCGAGGGAACGCAGCCACAGCACGAAGTTTAGCCGGGTCCGGACGGACACCCTCCTTGGAAACAACGTGGCCTACAATGGTGAGTTGGCGAGCGGCAAAATGGCACTTCTTTAAGTTGAGCTGAAGGCCGGCGTCAGAGAGGCAGGTCAAAACGTGCTTCAGGCGGTAAAGGTGAGTGTCAAAATCAGGCGAAAACACGACGATGTCGTCGAGGTAACAGAGGCAGGTTTTCCACTTGAGACCACGCAGAATGGTATCCATCATCCGCTCAAACGTGGCGGGAGCATTACAAAGACCGAAAGGCATCACAGTAAATTCATATAGGCCGTCAGGTGTTACAAAAGCTGTCTTGGGGCGATCGGCCTCTTCCATGGGTACCTGCCAGTACCCGGAACGTAAATCTAAAGAGGAAAATATCTCGGCACCTTGCAAGCAGTCTAGCGCGTCATCGATGCGTGGCAGGGGATATACGTCCTTGCGCGTAATCTTGTTAAGGCGGCGGTAGTCTACACAGAAACGGATTGAGCCGTCTTTCTTTTTGACAAGCACAACTGGCGAAGCCCATGGACTGCTTGAGGGTTTAATCACGCCGCTCTTGAGCATTTGGTCGACTTGATCTTCAATAACTTGGCGCTCGGGTGCCGACACACGATAGGGGCGCTGCCGTAGAGGAGCGTGGGCACCTGTGTCTATGCGATGTTTGACAGTCGACGTTTGGCCCAGTGAGCTGTGATGACAGTCGAAGGAGGCGCGGAACTGGTTGAGCAAGTCGAGAAGCTGCGTGCGCTGCTGCGGTGGAAGATCTGCGTCGATGGAGCGGAGAAATAGTTCGGTAGATGAAGGAGTGGGTGTAGAAGATGGTGGGCTGAGCGCAGCGAGACTGATGTGCGATGAACCGGCAGTCTCCTCATGGGTTAAAATAGCCGCGACAGGTTGGACACTGCCGACACATTCGCCACGGCGCAGAGCACTAGGGTAGGGAAACGGGTTACAGACCCACAGTACGGAAAGGCCAGCAGAAATAGTCAATACGGCGTAAGGCAGAGGAAGGCACTTGCGCCGGAGGAAAGTATGGGCTGGCGTGAAAAGAACAGTGTCATCACGAGAAGGGGCACAAGAGAGGCGCACAAGGACGGAAGAGCATGGAGGCAGGTCGATATCTTCGGTGACGAGGGCTTTAATACATGGCGGTGAAGGAGCAGCGTCCAGCAGGGATTGGGGCAGAGCACAGAACCCGACTTCAGCGCGAGCGCAATCGATGACAGCGGCATGACGAGAAAGGAAATCCCAGCCCAAAATAACAGAGTGAGAACAACACGGCAGTACGACGAACTCGATCGTGTAGAGGACATCCTGAATTAAAACTCGAGCGGTGCAAGCTGCCGACGGCTTGATGTGCTGAGCGCTGGCCGTGCGCAGCGAGAGACCGGCAATTGGCGTCTTAACTTTCTTCAAGCGGCGACAAAGGTTTGCGTCTATTACTGAAATTGCGGCGCCGGTGTCTACAAGGGCCATGACAGAAATTCCCTCGACCGAAACGTCAATAAGGTTCGTAGGGGCCAGCTGAGGTCTTTGGTAGTTCGACGAGGACGCAGTTCTTGCCTCAGGAACTGCGACATCTAGTTTTCCTCCTGAGAATTACTTGGGCGGCGACGCATCGGAGAAATGGAGCGTCGTCGCGGCGAAGGTGAACGGCGGTCGGTAATCGCTGAACGGTCGGGGGAGAAAGGACGAGGGGACGCACGGGGCTCAGCCGACGCGGAGTACTGACGCGCTGGAGGCCAGTACCCGACCGGCGGTGCCGAAACTGGGAGACGGCGACGGCAATGGCGGGCTACGTGGCCAGGCAATCCGCAAGTGTAGCAAATAGGCCGGTTATCCATCGTGCGCCAAGGATCTCGGTCTCGTGGAGATGGTCGCAGATAAGGGGCCGGCGCTTGTACGGGCACTGACATTACAGGGTACGTAGGCGGCCGAGGTTGTGCGACGACTTCAGCATAAGTCATTGGACGGGCGACAGGTTTTGGGGCGACGTTGCCATAATTGAGAGGGGTGGCGACTGGTCTTGGGGCGGCGTCAGCGTACGCCAGCGGAGCTGCGACAGGTGGTGATGAATGCGCTGACGGAAGCACCTCAGCAACCTGCTCTCGAATTGCATGTTGGAGAGCCGGGGCCAAATATGGTGGCGACCCTTGAGGGCTAGGCAAAAGCGAAAGCTGACGGGCCACCTCCTCACGTACAAAGTCCTTCATTTGCTGCAGCAGATAGGAGCTGTCAGCTGCGGGTGTCAGTCCAGAAAGTGACTCTGGCTGAGCTGAGTGCTGACGAGTCAGGACCCTCTGCTTACGCAGCTCCTCGAAGCTCTGGCACAACGTGATGACTTCCGAAACGGTGCGCAAGTCCCGAGCGAGCAGCATTTGAAAGGCGTCATCATCAATGCCTTTCAAGATCTGCTTGATCTCCTCTGCTTCCGGCATGCTGACGTTCACTCGGTTGCAGAGGGCGATTACATCTTCTATGTAGCTAGTGAAGCTTTCGCCGACCTGCTGCGACCGTTCACGCAAGCGTTGTTCGGCGCGAAGTTGTCTGACAGCTGGGCGACCAAACACTTCTGAGAAATTCGTCTTGAAGGCTGACCAAGTCGCAACGTCCCCTTCATGGTTGCGGTACCGTAAGTTTGCGACGCCGGTAAGATAAAAAATTACATTGTTGAGCTTTGTCTCGTCATCCCACTTGTTATACAGGCTCACCCGCTCGTAGGATGCGAGCCAGTCTTCCACGTCATGGTCGTCTGTGCCGCTGAAGATAGCCGGGTCCCTTTGGCGAAGAGAGCCGGCACAGATGACAGTCGGTGGGCCTGCTTGCACGGCTTGGTGTTGGATGTCTACAGGCATCGCAGGTGTCGGTAGAGTGCGGCTACGGAGCTCCAGAGCCGATATCGTTACCCATCACCTCCACCAAATGTAGGATGGGGGTTTGTTAAAGGCACTGGGACCTCAGGAGCAGGGCGGCAACAGTCCGTGGCCGGCGAAGGCGAGAACACAGCACGCGCAGCGATGGCAGCGCCGCTGCTATGCAGAACGGTCGTCTTCATCTTCACACAAAGGTTGATTTATTGTGAACTATTAGTTAAGGCGTTTTTGAACAAGTTCTTACCTTGATTGGCTATCGTCGGTGCGGAAAGACGATTCCACTCTGTTCACGTACCGTGTTTTCTAAAAGTAAATGGCAACGATGGTTTGTTTCTTGGCCGGGTTGCCAAGCACTTACGGCTGCGCATAAGCTCTGAATCTGTGTAAAGAAAGGTGAACCCTTGTCCTCACGTATTGACTCCTTTTGGTCTTGAGAGGTGCCCTACAGTCCCCTTATACTGCTGAGAAGCAAAAACCTGGTGCTTGTTTTCCTCTGGTAAAGGGTACAGGTGGCAGAAATCACGGGAAAAAAGCTCTGGGTCTGCGGTATGGTATGCCGTCTTTCAATCTGTGATAAATACACTTAAAATCATGACTTCTAAGGTGTATAAGTTCAAAGGGTGAATTTGACTGATTAATATATTATGTAAAAAGGAAAGCAGCGAGATTTAAGAAGAGAAGCTTGAGTGGGCTGATTATTGACTGGACTTCATTAGGAGTATTCTATCTGTTCTAACTTTGATGAGGGTCTCAAATAGTAGTGCCGTACTCGAGTGTGAAAGAAATAATCATAATGATATCTGAAATTCGACAAAATATTTTTTAAGGAAGCTCTGCCGGCTCAAATTCATGACTGCTCCCTCATTTCTCGAAATACTCGCTATTCCAATGTCTTCCCGTTCCCAAGGCTATGAGGACCGGAGTGTTTACAGACAGTTTTCGCTCTGCACTCCGCTTCTTTTCCTGTTCACAGATATGCGCACTGAAGCACCGAAGCGGAACAGGATTGTGGATCGCCGGGGTGCATTCACAAGCAGTGCTCATGTACGCGGCCGCCTCGTAGGCTGGCCACTGAGCGCTGACGACATCGGTCAGGAGTGTCACCGCCAAGCGCTATGTGCGATGTTTTATACCTGCAGATAAAGAAGTCCTGCAGTGTCATTTTCAGCGTCTGGGTGTGATATTTATCCTAACACGCACCATTTTTCCTGGTATGAAGTCGTGCTTTTTTCGGTATATTTACGACAACATGCATAGGAATTTTTTCGGGAAAACAACATAAACTGCGCCAGAACACGATGCAGTTTAAGCTTAGAGTATTTCAAGTCTTCATAGGTAATTTCTTTCAAGTTTCACAAGTAACTTACGAGGTTGATTTTAACAGCTCACGCAATGCTCTGGTTTGTCAACCTTTGCTGCTGTTCATGCGTTTTCGAGAGTCCAGTCCTATAGTGCTTTCAGATTGTCTCTGGTTCACACGGTTTTACCTCTCGCGCTCCCAGAGCCAGGAACTTGTTTCGGGGGGGTCTCATTGTCCCTTCGGGCGACATTTAATTTAGGAATCTCCCGACTTACGTTGACAGAAATTGCGGCAGCGAGTGCAGTAGGCTGCACTGATTTTTATCTGTAAAGGGAATACAACAGCACGATTTTATTGTCAGCAATACGAACTGCTTTAATCTTCAGGATCTAAATACGGCAAAATATTCATTTGGATATGCTGGCCACCAGTTACCGCGCAACGAAGTCTCTGTAATTAAAAAATTCACTGCACATCTCAAAAACGTTCGCCTGACTTTTCAACATGTAGTAGACTATTAGTCAAATCCTGAAAAAACAGGGTACTCAGCAGTTTTTTTTTGGCACTTGAAAACCGCACTGCATAAGCGTTCTGTTTTGACAAGGTGCTGCCGCGTAAAGTGGTGTTTGAGGTGTACTGGAGTGGACTGAAGACCGCAGCCAGAACCAGTTCTGATCTCTCATTTTCCTATAAGTCCTTTTTTTCAATTTTTCTCGTTTATCACGCCATTTCGCCGAGTGCGTGATACAATATTGTTAAACAGCGCCGCAAAATTGTTTTCGACTGGTCTCTTCGGCAGACTTGAGTCCACACTCAAAGCTCGCCGCCGCGTTTCGTACCGGCCTGTCAGAGTAGTAGTTAATGTCGCCGCGCATACGTATATTTAGCTGCTACCGCCCGATATTGACATGAGCGAGTTGGCGTGCTTCCTCTTCGTGCTGTGTAAGTCGTCATCCGACACAAGCGGTTGGTAAGCTTTTTATATTGCATCAATCTCGGTGTTGGTTGTTGTCGTCTTATATGAATCCTTCGGCCTATGGGTGAGATGTCTCATGGCTCTGCGATGACTCGTGTAAGCAAAATGAAAACATCGTCCTTAGATCGTCCCGAAACAGTGTGCCTGTGACTAATCACTTAGAATCGGACAACGATCCTCAAGACGCTGAGCTTTTGTTTTCTCCCCAAGATAATGGTAACTAACCCCGAATGTTCAGTGCCTAGGCGTTAGATTACCTAGTCGAATGGTCGCAGGCATCCGAGACATCAAACTCTGGCACTGGCAGTAACGAAAGACCTTGGCGTAGCAGCAATCGACGGAAGAAAGTCTTGGCCAGAAGTTCACCTGGAGTACTCTATCAGAGCGCTTGCGACGCGTGCCCAGAAGCAGGTCCATCATGGCCTCTGGATTAATGTAGCAGTGGGGCTCTGTTGGGTGGCTGACAATACCAGCTTGAACAGCACACTTTCGCTTATTCGAGAACGGAATGTACTGGCCAAAGCACATAGAAAATAAATTTTGGAAAATCATTGAACAAGAGGACGGAAAGCAGAGGAGTAATTTTACTTAGGCCCTAACTATGGCTTTTGTGGAGGAGTGCTTTGTTCACTAAATAGCTGTCGTGGAAAGTCCTCCGAAAGGAAGTCAAAGCAATACAGAGGGAAACGCGACATTCGGAAAAATAGAGTGCCGTAGATGCCGAGCTGTACAGAATGCTATCAGTATATGCTATGACCTCTGGACAAAAAGAAGAGTAAGCTGTTTCACGCCATCTGACGACAAATATCATTAATATGGTGAGGAGAACCGTGTTTTGTAAATGACAAGTACATGCACTGCGTTAACTGATGGCTGCGGTTGAAGAAGCAGGGTTTTCTCCTATTGCTTTGAAGTGTTTCGGTATTTTTCCTGTATGTTATTCCTTACGTTGGGTTGGGCCAGGATACCGGAGGCCCCCCCGGGTGCAAACTTTGCTAGCCAGCTGATGAACCAGCATAATACTCTCAGTGATGTCACTGTGAGCTATTAAGTGCTGTGTAGTTGTAATATGTGGGATGCTTATGTTTTCCCTGCTGTATTACCAGCGCTGACAGTTGAAAACCACGCCGACACCACCCTGCGAACGCGCTATAGCTACCAAGCGCACGCCGACCACGGGAGTTTTGCTCTGAGGGGGAAGAAAGGAACGACGACACTTGATGATACACCCAAGACATTTATTGCGGAAAAAAATATTACGCCAGCTAGCAAAAATACGCCCAGAAATCGAGGTCCTCCGACTCCAAACAAGGTTGCGATCTATCATTCGCTCATGATAGGGTAGGGGAAAACATACAAGGCAGGACCGGACGAGGTAGAGGAAGAATGTCCCCACTAGGCCTCGCCTGGCTGGCTGAGAGCCGTGCCCCGTTCCCGAAAGTCAGCGCGCATCGAGTTTCCAAGGCGAAGAGAGAGCTGTCTTCCGCGCGCGCAGCACTAACGCCGTCAGTGGCGCTCGTGGCGCTGTGACGGCGGCGGCCACCATATTTATACAGAAAGAACGTCGACTCAAAGTGGCGGAAAAGAACTAGAAAACTAACCAGTAAGTATGCCGGTCATGAGGACGGAGAAAGAAAGAGCATTAAACGACAGGTTAAAAACGCGGAAGTTAAAAATTGGATGAATTCAATGGAAAAGAAACATAGTGTAGAACTATATCGATTCTGGAAAAGGCAGATCAGGAAAGAATTTTTCTATGATAACTCAAGAGGCAGTGCCCTACTTTTTGAAGCTAGATCAGGGTGTCTTAGAACGCGCAGCTACAAAAAGAAATTTAACGAAGAAGATGACACATGTGCCGTGTGTGGTAGATCTGTGGAAACAATTGAACACCTCATAATCAAATGTGATGGTATCCATCCGTATGTCGATGCAGGCACAGTCACTCTTTCTGAGGCCCTAGGGTTTAAAGATAACAATGGTCATGTAAATAAATCTGCAGTGGAAGTCAGCAAAAAGCGATTGGAGGATTGGTGGCTGAAAAGCAGAGATGTGGCATAAGGTTAGAATAGTAGGAAACCGTAGGCAAAGTTGATGGAGAATCTTAATGAGAATTGCCAACACAGTAAACCAAAAAAATAATAAATAAAGAAAAGCTGAGCATGGTGGCAATTGCCACCACCCCGTTTCAAAGGGGGCGCTCCTATCCATCCATCCATCCATCCATCCACCCTTGCTTCTTAAGGTGACTACAAAGGATACCGCAGGGAAAGCCGGGAAGCGGACGAAGCGAGGCAAGTCCTCACAGCGCTGTATGACTATTAGGGCTATGAGATGTCATTAAAGTAGTTTACAAATTAATGATAAGGTGTTTTCATGGCACATGAGAATTCCTTTATGACGGGAGAGGTGATACTGCTGTCAAGTTAATAGAATATCGAAACATCCCGTATGGCATATATCACCCCGTTCCCCTCCTCGCTGTCCATTGCGACTCAAGAAGGACACTTTGGACATCCCCTCCCACTTCTAACTTCACCGATTACGGAGAGAAAAGCGCTCAAAACCATGGCAGCGTTTTTTGCCTAGGCGCGCTGTTTTTGCTTGATTTGCTCTCTTTTGTCGTTCGCGCTGCGCCGTTTCGTTGTTTGACATGTTTCCTTGGATGTGTCTTTTCCGCCACCTTTCGAGACCGCAAGCAAAAGGCCAGTCTGCGCATACCATTCCGACAAAAAATATGGATTCCCGTGCGCATTCCGGCACCTCGCTCAACGGAAGGGAGAGTCTCTGTGCCTTGAAATGGAGAGCGCGAATTTTTTTTGGTCGCTCTAATTGGACACTAGCCAGCATTTCGTCCCAGCCGTCGATTCTTCCAGCTATACAAAAGCATTTCAGATAAATGCCACGGCGCCGAAGCGAGAAGAGGCCTTCAGGTGACCAACAACTGCAACGGTGAAACTGTCGTCGGCAACCACTGTTATTATTTCTTCAAACGCTACCTGGGTTGTGCACAGATCTCTAGGATCGGTAGGCCCTAGAATAATCGAAAGTATACGAGGATACCTAAAGATCGAAAAGTTTTGAAAGCACTATTTTCGGCTAATTCGCAACCACTTCTAGAAGTTCAAATTTTGTGTCATTAGTCACACCGGTTTCCGTGGCCGAAAACACCCGCCGCAGAACGACGTTCGTCCCTTCCTTTCGGCGTACATGTTACACGGGATTGCGCATCTATGTGAAACCCGTGAAAAAAACACAGGAAACAACAGAGAGAGAAGCTGCCAGCCTTATCTCGACGCAACCTAGAAGACGAGAAGCCAAAAAACTGCTAAGGAGTGGTTCAGGGCGGTCGCCATGAGATTAAAGAGAAAATTTCAAATGTTGGCAGGACCTGCAAAGCAACAATCGCGCTCGATGGGATGCTAGGTGGCCAGGCACGACTTCTTGGTGTTGCCGCTGCTGCTGCTGCTTCTACCGGCAGCGCTCACTGCGGGCTTCTCCTAAATCACAGCCGCGAGTACATCGCTGAGCTGCTGAGGCTGGGAATGCCTGCACACCTTAAAGGTTTTGCAGAAGAGAGGGTGCATGGAGGTTGATTGGAGCGCGGGTGCTCGACTGGTATGCTAACGAGTCTCCCGGCGGCCATCTTGTCGAGCGTGTAGCGATGGAAGCTGCTGGCTTTCAACTCATTTCCGGTCGCTAATTCTGCGAACAAGAAGAGCGCCCCGAAGCTGAAATATCAGCGCTTACATCTTGCGGTGTGAGAATAGGCCATTGGATCGTGAATTCCAAGAAGTTTTAGGTGGCGGCTACTCCTCGATACAAGGGCGGGATGCCCGCGATGCCACCTTCATCGAATAAGAGCTCATTTTCCATCAGAGGTTTGAGGCGGGCCTATGCTCCGATCAAGGCTTCGAGAAGCGAGCTGACCAGCAAATTGAGATTTGATGGGGAGATTTCTAGAGGGCAAATTTTCTTTACAGCTGGACAGTAACTGATATTTTGTTATGTTACGCTGCAGTTATCACGTTATTATGATATTGCGATGATGTTGCGCTATCCTGTTACACAGTCCAGGATTTATTCTTTGTCAACTAGTTCACCAGGTTCTTTTTCTAACCTTGGTCCTGCAACTATTTAGTTGCGTGGCTTTATATGAAGTGTTTGCTATTCAACCAAGTCTAAAGTCGTGATGAATATGAGAGGGAAACAAGTTTGGCGAATCATTTATTGATACCTGTTTGATTTAGTGGACCAGCGCAGTTGTTTCACTATAATATCCTTTTTTTTCGCGTAAAATATCGAAATATTATTGTCACGGAATCGGTGATTACGCGAGGGCATCACCGATTCATGACAATAAGGGGGTGGCCGTTTGATGCCCGGCGTAGCCGGTAAGCAAACGAAGTGAATGAGACAGAGGCGTGTTACGAGGTAACAACAACAAAACAACGTTTATAGTATCGATTAGAGAGTGCGGCAGCTTTCACAGACACTTAATGTACATTCTACAAAACAACTGCGGAAAACACATAGTACTAAATACACTGAATTAAGTTATACATTGAATATCTCTACACAGGTCAGAACACACGTGAGAGCCCAATTAGCTACAGTCGGTAAAAGTTCAGAAGGGGAACAAACATACAGATTACCGGGGAGCGCGGCTGCAGTCCATCCACAAACACGCGGTCAATGCGGCCCCCGAAGGTGACGGTCCTTCCAGAGCAGCTTGCGGTTTCGAGGATGCGGTGCGGCGGCTCGGAGTCCCGGGAGTTCGCGGAGGCAGCGTCTCCACCGACGAGCGGACTGAAGTTTCTCCCTCTCAAGAGGACTCAAGAGCGGACTCAGCTTTCTCCCTCTCGAATTCAGCTCATGTACAGTAATCATGCAGGTCACCCAGAGGTTTTACTGCAAGACAGCTGAGTGCCTTAGTTTAAAGCATTAAATACGGAAACAGTTGTCATGATTAGTATCTGCGGACAGAAGGCACTTTTGGGCGTGCCATGTTTCATGGTATATAATTTTAAAATCAATTTCAGTGGTTCATTTTCTTTTGCCACTGTTAGCACGGTCTGCACTTATATGGGGATTTACTTCATAATATACTTATCTGACGTATATTACATAAGCAATGTATTCCAGCGGTTTGCAATAACTGCGAATAATATTGCGCTTAGATACAGGAACCGCAACTAGCATTTGTCGCCGAGCGATTGATTACGCGCAATAAAGGGACAGTGCTGATGGCACTGGCAGAATCGCTTTCATGCACCGTGTGCAGCTTTGCAATAAATGCGTCATTACTGCAGACTGGGGCAGTTATAAGTTCGAAGCCGCGGCAAGAGAGTGGTGATTTCTCCGTCCAGGCGGCCTCCTTTTCACACACATCCCATGGGTGACTCCACGAGCATCCCCCGCGCCCAGATGTCGAGTTGCTTAACGAGCGGTCATGTTTCATCACAGTGATGCGTTCAGGACGAACTGGTAGGCTAGTTGGTTACGCATACCGAATGATCCCCAGCGCACAAGAAAGAGACGACGAGTGACAGAAAAACACACCACAAAGCGCCGTTCACAGTGATACGATCGTCTAAAGCTGTTTAACCTCTTCTTACAGCGGCAGCTACACGAAAGGCACTTGCGAGCCTTTTCGCGTTCGGCGGCATCCAATGAACTCTTCCGAGTACTCACAGCCGCTGTGCGACCAGTGCGAAAAGGAAAACCATCTAGCTGTTTTTACATCATGCGTATGTACAGCACTGCTGGCGTTGGCGGCACTGACAAAACATCCATAACAGAAAGCTACAAATACCAAAAAAGCCTAAGCTTCTCATATGACGCCTTAAGGGCTGTCTTTTGCAGACCTTACAAAAAACAAAATGTTTACTTCTTCGCGTTGCACACAGCCGTACAATGGCGCCAGTGGTGATTACGAAGACGAGGACAACATTCTGAACGTCATGCTATTGCTTGTCAGCCGCCTTTCGTTTTGTTAAGGAAACAACGACAAGACAATTTCTGTTTTATAAAACACGCATTAAGATGACACGCAGAATTCGCTTGAAGACAACAAAAAAAATCATTGCATAGGTCTATACTGATGCTAGGTGTATTTCTTTCTATATATATTTCAGAAGTTTTTGCGCAATTCGCTCTGGAGGCATAACGAAAGCTCAAGAAGACCCTGACGTGAATCCGCCACCCCACAGCACTCTCAGGAAACGCAATCCCTAAGAAATGGTTTTACAGCATTCACATACAACATATGCATGAAGATAAAGACAACTACAACAATCAATTCCTACTCAGTGTTTAATTTTGATGAGCGGAGACTACAGATGAACGGCGGAATATAGAAGTAAACGAAAACTGTTACGCTTCTATCATAATTTGTACAGGCAAACATAACAGATGTATTTGAGTACAAATTGTGTCAAAGACACACAAAGGCAAATAACATGGTTTGAAACTTCCATTAGTGTCACCGTGAAGACGCTATTGTTTCAGTTTTAGTATTACATCTCAGCGATGTTGTGAGGTAAGACGTGTGTTGACGTTAGTATATCACCACTCGTGCCAACGGTTATTTTACGATCATATGACGGGTGCCGATGTTTGAAGATGCAAGGGCCGCTGCCATGCACGTTACGCAGAAGCCCGATTGCGCCACGTTTTCCTTGGTCTCTCAACCAATTCGGAAAGTGAATCTTTCGTAATTGCCCTTTTTAGGAGAAATCTATACAAATCAGAAATTCTCAGCAGGGGTTCCTTTTCAATTATAAAGCAGTAGCTTTGACCACGTCCCCGTGCGCGCAGCCTGGAGCACCTGACACTGCGAGGTCTGGACCACTCGAGCGACAGCGGGCTCTGGGGCGAGTTGTGGCACGGTGTGGCATCATCCGAGGAAGCCTTGGGCGAGACTGGCTTTCCGTCAAACACCCTGCCGGAGGCCACACTTGTCTTCGATGCCCACCGGGCGTCGTTTATAGATCACGACGACGCAGCGGTGGACAAGCAATGCCGCATCGACGTTAGTTAGCAACGCTTCGCCGCGATAAACGATTTGATTCGCCGTCCTCGCTACGGCGGCCTTGCTGGCGCAGCCGCCGCAGGAGTCCTGGACAAGGTACTCCACATATGAAGACTCCCAGGACGCTATAAGCAGTCTGTAAAAGTTTGCGCCCCATCTTCTATCTGGAGTAGCATGCTAGGCCAATAACCAGGCACTCCTCTCCATTATTCATTAAAACCCCTCTCTCTCATCTACTTCTGCCTTTTCTTCTTTAATTTCTTTTTCTTTTGTTATTTCTTTTCTTCTCTCCTCTGGATGATTTTCGTCTTTTTCCCTCCAATCTTTACTTCTTTGTTTGTGGATTTCTTCTCATTTAATCGCCGTTCTCATCTTTTGTTTTCTTCTTCGCTTCTTTGATTTTTTCGTTGTTCTTTAGTCTCCACTTTTCTTTCCTCATCTCATTCTTTGCCTTCTTCCTTCTCTTCTCCTTGCGGTTCCTCTTCTACCTCTTGGCTTCACTTGTCTTCTGCCTTGTCCATTTCTTCTTTCTTCACGTTTTTCACTTTCATCCCTTCTGTCTCTTGGCTTTTCTTCTGTTTCCTACTTATTTCGTCTTTACCTGCTTTTCGCTATCTTGGCTTGTCTTAGCTCATGGCTTCGCTTGCCGTGGCTTGCGGATTTCTGCAAATAAAAATACAATGCACTTCTTCGAGGTGGTGTCCGTATGCGTTTAATGGCTTTGGCTGTAAAAAAAAAAAATAAACACAACCTGAGCTTTGAATTACGAAGAAAAGGATGCACTTACACACAAATACAGGTATACGGGAGCAAAAAGAGAGCAGGCTGTTTTATACCGCACTCCCTTCTAAGTAAGGGAGTGGGCTAGAGGACAGCCTACTCCCTTCTTACTTTTTTTCGTTTTAGAGCGGTGGTGAATAAAACTAAAATAAAAAAATAGCACGGCCCCTGGCTGGGCCCCCCAGCATGGAATCATTAATGACGAACAAATAAATTTGTACACAATGGAGCTGCCTCTCCCGTGGCTGTAGGCCAGAAGCGTTGCACCAAACGAGAGTAAACTGGATACTGACACAGGCACCTGTATCTTATATATAAGATTGTAGCAGCGGTATCTCGTCGGTACTAACCAATGGGGCAGAAACATGGAAGCTAAAAAAAAGGTTCAGTTTAAATTGGCAAGTAACGTTAAGAGACAAGAAGATGGTTTCGTTTGGTTTATGGTGTTTAACCACCCAAATCGACTAAGGCTATGAGAGACGCCGTAGTGGAGGGCTCCGGAAATTTCGACCACCTGGGGTTCTTTAACGTGAACTGACATCGCACAGTGCACGGGCCTCTAGAATTTCTTCTCCAAAGAAATTGAACCGCCGCGGCCGGGATCGAACCCGCGTATTTCGGATCAGCAGCCGAGCACCATAACCAGTGAGTCACCGCGGTGGCAAGAGACTAGAAGAGAGCAGAGTGTAAAAAAAAAACCATGCCCATTTCGTCTTGATTTCAACCACAATGTATTTACCTCTCGGTTGTTCCCTGACACACTCCGAAGAGACAAGAAGAGAGCGGAGTGTGTCAATGAAAAACCTAGAGGAAAATACACTATGGTTGAAATCAAGACGAAATGGACATGGGCAGGGCATGTAATGCGAAAGCAATATAAGCGATGGTCTTTAAGGCTAACGGACTCGATTCCAAGAGAAGCCAATGGCAGCAGTGGCGGCAGAAAGTTAGGTGGGCGGAAGACCATGGAAGTTTTCATGGATAAGTTGGCCCAGATGGCAGAAGACCGGGTTAATTGTAGAGATATGAGGCTTTAGTACTACAGGGGAAGTAGTCAGGCCGATGATGAGACTGGCAGTCTTAAATTTTTTAAAGCAATTCCAACGATAGGTTTCCAAAAGGAGGCGAATGAAAAAGGAAATCATCCAACGTTTCAGGTTCATCGAAGAAAGAACAAATGGCTGATGAAGAATCCCGAACATCTACGAAGGTAGAAATTTAAGGGAGGAACCCTGCACCAAAAACTGGTCGAAGACAGCTTGCAATGAGGCGGAAGGCACTGACCTAAATTTGATGTCAACTTTAAATGCAGGAAATGATCAGACAAAAGTAAGGATCATTTGCAGTGCTTCAGCAGCAAAAACTGCTTGCTTGAAACGGGCTCCCGTCCACAAGATAAAAAAGGAAGTGCAGAACAGGCCGCAAGGGAATCGATTCGGAAATATCAGCCGTTTCGTTCATTAGGATTTCGCTGTGGCCAAGGGTCCACGCGAACCTGGCCTGATGAAGATGAAAAGGATCAAAAAAGAGAATAAGAAAACATGCTCGGTTGGAAGATATCAGGCCTGCACAAACTGGAAGTGCTTCAGCCAAAAGACGCTGCTTGGTGAGGCTCTGCATGCCTTACTGGGAAAACGGGATAAAGCATCTGCTAGGAACAGTTCTTTTCCAGGTTTATAAGTCACGATGATGGGGTAACGTTGCAACGTCAGTCGCATGCGTTGCAAGCGTAGCGGGCACTGGTATAGTGGTTTACTGAATATGGCCTCCAGTGGCCGATGGTCTGTCTCAACTGTCACTGCATGCTGTCCAAATAGATAATCATGAAACTTTGTGCAGCCGTGCACTATCGCGAGAGTTTCCTTTTCTATCTGAGCATATCTTTGCTGGGAATCTGTGAGTGGCCGTGACGAAAACGCAACGGGGTGCGCTTCTTGCATCAGGACGGCGCCTACCCCGAACTGACTTGCGTCAACTGATAAGGTAACTGCTTTCTTGGGGTCAAAATAACGAAGGATCGGGGCTGTTATCAGGGCCTGGCGCAACTTTTCGAAGCTTTCTTGCTGCTTTTCCGTCCATACCCATGCAATTTCTTTGCGCAGCAAAGACCGAAGAGGGGCGGTCACTACAGACATGTTAGGGATGAAACATTGCAGAAAATTTATTGTGCCCAGAAAAACTTGCAGTTCCTTACTATTCTTTGGTGCTGGCATTTCCAGAATATCTTGCACGCGTTGTGGATCTACTCGCAGGCCGTCCACAGTGAGCACGTGTCTCAGATAGCGTACCTCGGTCTGGAAAAATGAACATTTCTGCAAGTTCAGTTTCAAGTTATGTTCGCGACAGCGTGTTAAAAGAAGCTGTAAGTGGTAGTCGTGCTCTTCTTTTGTCTTGCCCCATAATAGGATGTCATCCATTACTACTGCAACGTTTGGCAAACCTTCTAGCAAGCGATGCATCGCTGCCTGAAACACTTCCGGGGCTGAGGCAATTCCGAAAGGCATGCGCAGGAAGCGATATCGTCCGTAAGGTGTGCTCATTGTGCACAGCTTCGAACTTGCGTCGGTTAGTTTGATTTGCCAGAATCCTGACGCTGCGTCTAGAGTTGTAAAGAACTTAGCTCCGGCAAGCCTAGGCACAACATCTTCAAGGGTCGGCATGGGGTAGTTCTCTCGTAGCAAAGCTTTGTTTAGTGCTGTGGGGTCTAGGCAGATGCGCACTTTTTCTTTCTTAAGCACCGTGACCATATGACTGGACCATTCTGTTGGCTCATTTACCTTTGATATGACTCCTTGTTCTTCCATGCGCTGGAGCTCCTCTTTGACTTTTTCTCGGAGGGCCACCGGAACTCTCCTCGCCGGCACGACAACTCCCACGGATCCGGGCTTTAGCTTCATCGCGTACTCAATGCCTTTTAACTGCCCCAGTCCACTGAAAACATCTTCAAACGATTGCGCTGCTGGGTGCAACGGATCGGCGTGCACATTTTGCACGCGACAAATAAAACCGAGGCGTTCAGCAACTGATCCACTGAGAGTCACGGGCACGTGTTGGTCGACCACGAAAAACGTCTCTTCGTGCACTTTGTCGTTTGCGCGCAAATGCAGCCTAATTTTTGTTTTGGCCAAAGTTTTATGGCCGAAGAACGCTGTTAACGTTACGCGACACTCTTGGTGCGGTTTGCTCGGCAGTTTGTCGACATCCTTGCTTGAAATTACACAGCAGTTAGCTCCTGTGTCCAGCTTGCACGTGTATGGGCGTCCTTCGATGTAAACTGTCGCGCTCCAATGGTCTGAGGCTAGGGCACCGACGGTCAAAGTTTGCAAAATGAAATCACTGTCATCGTCGTCTTGCAGTTGGCGCACTTCTTTTTTCGAACCTCTGTCCTGACGGGGCGCCAGTGCTTTGCATGCTTGAGCGAAGTGATTACGCCCACCGCAATTCGTGCACACCTTCCCTTGAGCCGGGCACAGCACGCCACGGTGAGTGAGATAACCACAACGACTACAAGGCCGTTTTCGCGGCCCGACCGCATGGACTACTGCGTCGCCTGCTGTTTCGGTGCCGTCCTTGATTTCCTTAAACTGCTCCTTTCCTTGTTCGTGGGCTCGGCATATTGTAACTGTCTTCTCATACGACGGGTTTTCGGCAATAAGTTTTTGCTGTAAGCCTTTGTCTTGAACTCCCAGGATAATCCGGCTGCGGAGCAAGCGGTCTTCCAAGTCTCCGAACTCGCAGTTTTTTGCTAGTAGCTTTAGGTCTGTCAGCCAGTCGTTAAAAGGTTCCCCTTGTTTTTGGTCTCTTGACCCGAAGCGGAACTCATGGAATGTCAGATTCGTCGATGGTTTGTAGAATTCCTCAAACTTTTCAAGCAAAATGTCGACGTCGTTCTTGTCCTTTTCCCCGTCGAATTTGAAAGTGCTATAAGTTTTCCTGCCGTCTTCTCCAATCGTTACAAGTAACGTCGCTGCTTGCACTTCTTTAGGCTGTTTGCTTAACTGGGTGGCCGTGGAAAACAGCATGAACTCACTTTTCCATGTTTTCCAAGCAGTCCATGCGTCGCCCGAGGTATCCAGTGGTTTCGGGGCCGGGAGCAGTGTCGACGGGGCGGGCATAGTGAATGGGCACCGCTGCCACCATGTGTACGGGCCGGCATCGGGTGATGAACAACGTTTATTCCCGATAAGATGGCATATATATACAGTGCGCTGACGTACTCAGTCATGCGCAGATTATGCTGCAGCGAGTGACGTCAGACTTGCTCGGCTCTGCTACAATAACATTGTGGTCGCCATTATCATGGTCAGAAATTGCGAGAAGAGTATAGGGTAGAGGAGAGGGGAGGGTGGTACTATTCAGCTTAGTATAGCTTTAATGAATAAACGCCTACACCAGCCTTTTCCTTAGATTATGCAGCGCAGGCAGTACTAATACTCTGCGCGGTTATTGCTCTAAGTGGTCCTATACCATGCTTCGTAGGTACTTACGCATCGATCACTGCCTGTTTTCTCGCCTCCCACAAAATTATTAGGCTTTTAGTATCTACTGTACATTCTTCATACCGCAGCTCTACGCCGCCATCCTATCAATAATATGGCTTCTAATTTGGCTTTCCCAAATGCTGCTCTGTTTGGTTCTCGCAATGCCTATTTTTCCCTGAGGCGAGGCAGCAATGCTAGAAACATATTAAAATATTGTTCATTGTCACCCCGTAACAATATTAATACGAAGGCGTTATGCAATATGTGTGCAGTGCTTCATTAAGAAATACTGCGAATGGCGAATTAAGCAGTATCCTCTTCGATTTTACTGCCTTCTATTACGTTCGCGGCCGAACTTCACGGAGTGCGAAAACCTGTAGAATTGCTCGAGCTTGCCCCGAACCGAATTTCAGCGGACCACTACAATCATCACGTCATCTAAACGGTGAAGAGGCTGAAGAACGCGACCCCGCGAGGCTGGCGCATTCCCAGTGCGCGTGCAAGCGTTCTGCCGCGGTTCGATTTCACAGTCGTGTCTTGTCGCCCTACTTCCCAGCATCACCTATTCACCTCTTCTTAGGGCTACTGCGCAACCTGTGTAAGCAAGGCCTTTCCACCCAGAGTTCACGTAAATATCCTTCAAGGTGTCATCGCTGCCACAGTGACGACGTTTGAAAGTGCCTACAACGCCGCCACGCCTTTTTCTTCTTTGTCGTTTTCAGATGCAGGCAAATGTTCCTTCTGGGTAGTCTACAGCACCTAACATGAGCTCCGGCCATGCCAGCGAGCATTCGAGTCTCGAAACGTACTCCAACGTCCAGGATATGGAGCCTCACGCCTCGTTCTCGACCACGTTGTGCAGGCGGTCCGGTAAGCTATAACCCCACTAGCTTTCAAGGGCGCCTAGTATCTTCGAGGTTGCTGGCGAGGCAGCGCTACCTGCTGAGGCTGCGTTTTGCACGTCGCCTCTGCGTGGCCAAGGGAGTTCCTCACAAAGTGTTCGTTCAGCGGCTTTGATTTTCATAGGCCTTAACTGAAATGCGCGGCTGCTGTTCAGAGCAGCCCCTATTGCGTGTACCTCAGGCTCCTGGCGATACGCGCTGGCAGTCTCGCAATGTTTCAGGCATGGTGCCGGATTCTCTAATCCGGTTATTTTATTTTGCTATCAGCACAACCTGCTCCACAAGACTCACTATGCGCCGCGGTGTCTCAGTGGTTATGGCGCTCGTCTACTGACCCGAAAAACACAGGTTCGATCCCGGCCGCGCGGCGGTCGAATTTCGATGGATGCGAAATTTTAGAGGCTCGTGCACTGTGCGATGTCACTGCACATTAATGAACCCAAGGTAGTTGAAATTTCCGCAGCCCTTCACTACGGCGTCCCTCATAGCCTGAGTCTCATTGGGACGTTAAAACCCCATAAACCAATCCGCAAGGCTCACTGAGGCTTCATAAACCCCTGTGGAGTTCTGTATAACTTGGGCTGCCCTGCGCCTTAAAACCGACGCGCCAAACGTGGTCTGAACACCAGTCTGCGGGATAACAAGGTAGCCCAGTAATGTAATTTTGTTCAGGCCCAATGATTTCATTTTTTTTAGATGGATTCACACACCAGACATTTGTCCGATGACCAGGCATCGTGAGACGTAAACTCCCGTTCAGTGAGGCCCACGCTCTGGCTCGAATACTAAGAAATGCTGCATGCATGTCTAATCCCCTTATCGTTACTCCTCTTACCTTCGCCTTTGCAAGTGGAAATGCGCGGATTAGGCATGCCCGTGGTCTTTACACCCACAGAATTTACCAGCAACGCGGCACAGGCGCGAAACTCATGGAGATGAAGTCGCACCTCACGTGACGCCTTGTCCGCGAACTAAAGGTTTCTCGAGTGAATCCATTTTAAGGTGATTTCCCATTAGGCATAAAATTTGTCACTCTAAAAATTCAGAGAATAATGCTCCCTGCAGGCAGACCACTCAGGCGTCGTAGTTTATTCGAAGAAGGAAATCGCTCCTTTCTGCCGATCACGTATTGTGTGCTTGCATCATTCTCGACATTACCTCTCGGCAGGAATTGCGAGCAAGAGTACTAGAAACAACAGATCGACGTCACCGCGGCACCACGGTTGGCTGATAATTTCAAGGGCAGCCATACTGGGTTGAAAAAGCACTGTCACAATTCAGTGTCATTTGCGACTTACTTCTTCATGGCGGCGGACGGCTGGTAATTATTTGTTTTTGTTCATGTCTATGTTAATTCTCGCAGCAAGGCATGCCCCCGGTGCACCAGTTGTTTTCGTGTCTCGAGTACGACTTCGCCCAAAACAAACCTGCACCAGTTTCTTCACACACCTCTCTCGTTTTTCGGTATCCCGAAAGGGATGATGTGTTGCATACTGCCCCCTCTGTGCAGGTCGTCCGGTTAGGCGCATTGGTATCCGAGCACGGCATAGTCGTCTCCCAGTACAACGCCGTCGTGGGCGAGGACGGAAACCAGCTTATCGGCTCGACATCGCCCCGGCACCAGCCCGACCGTTTAAAGTGAGTGCGCTTCCAGCAATACTTAAAGACCCTTGTTACTGACAAGCACTGTGATATCGTTCAACGTCTTCGCAATATACACATTCTTTGACGCATTGTTTCCAATCAGCGGACTTCCCAAGCCACTCATTGCTAAAGTGACCTTAACACTGCGACCAAAGGCAGCGCTAACTGCTGTAGTGTATAATTTTTGAACTAGCTGAAAGTAACTCCCCGGAGGAAACTGTAACGAAAAGGAAGGAATGGTTGATTGCTCATAAGTAAGGAGAGGAGCACAGTGAAGCATGGTGAATCAACGCTCAGCTCTTCGAGCGGAAATTATGCAGGCGAGGACAGAACGGGCTTCTTGCCATCCTCTGTCGAAGCAGGTGTCCTGCTAGATGGTTGTGTTATCTTTCAGAACCACCCAGTTGAAGGCACGAAGACTATGTGAACTACGACACCATCGTTAAGGCCTTTATTTTGATGCTGTTTGCACAACTGTGGTGTTTTGTGGTAATGCGTCGGCCGCGACCTGAGTTATTGACAACGCAGGCAGGCCACGGCCGCTCGATCGCTTGCACCTTGCATGGGCAGGAAGTACTTCCTATTCCTCTTACCGGGCTCACAGGGTATGCCTGGCCATCACACGCTCCCAAGAGCTCAGACAGGAAATGACACTGAAATGAACGGGTGACCGTTTAGCAGTGTGAGCCCTCTTCAGATAACAACAACCTGAGCGCTCCGCCGATTACCGGTTTAAACTATGCTATTATGGCGCAGGGCTCCCTCAGGTTTACACTCCATGGCGTGCGACCGCAATACGCCAGAGCTATGGGTCAGGCGGATGGTCAGGCCTCCAGAATTCAACGCGGTGCATCCTCAGGCTGCGTATTTCACAGCAGTTGGTGCCGGCGTGCTGGGCCCAGCTTGCTGCTCCATCCAACAGATCGAGGAAAGCGACTGGCCACTGCCCTCTGCTTCGAAGGCGGCTGTCAACGGGAAAGGGAGCGCCGAGGCGAAAGTCACCCGAGAGTTCCTACGCCCAAAGACAGCAGCCCAGAGTGGGCACCTTCCACATGTCGCACTTCGCAATGGAGCTGCCGCTGCGGCACCAGGCAGCCACAAGGGCGTAACCGGGAAGTCTGGTAAGTGTCGGTGGTTGGTGTATTGTTTGTTCCTGCACGATATACGACTGTTCTCTCGATTTCAATACGGTGCTAGGCCCCAACACTGATGGCGGCAGGGGCTACACAGGAAAAAGCACCACACTTCGTGTTGTTGCCCCTGCTGCTGCTCCTGCTTCTGCCGGCAGTGGTCACTGCGGGCCAACGCCGATACTGTGTCCAACGCCGCGTTACTGTGGGCGGGAAGAGATGCATACATCGGCGGCTTTGAGGAAAGGCGGGGGGGGGGGGGGGGATTATCGGACATGGGATGTTAATGGGACTCCTGGCAGCCAACGTGACGAGTATGCAGCTGTAGAACCTGCGGCCCTTCCACTCATATGTGGTCAGTTCTTCTGCGAACGGACCGCTCCGATCGGGAATGGCAGCGCTTACAACCAGCGGTACGATCTTCGGCCCGGGCTGCTGCTTCCTGGCTGCGATTGTTAACTGGCTGAGGTAAGCATGCACCGTCGCTTATTACGACAGCCCTCCAAGAGCGCGAAAATACTGTCCGCACATAAAACCTGATTGCTTCTTATCATCCAAGGAAGGAGGGCTAGAGCGCAGGCTTACGTCACCCAGTTTATCTCGCACCCGGGGAGCAGCCCTGGGTGCCGTAGCGACGTCGCTAGGCTGAGAGCTTGCTCCCGCTGCCGTCGTGGCTGCCCGGTTACTTTGGAAAAGACTTTGCAGGCGTGATCATTATGAGAGAACTAAGGTTGAACGTTTCTTTATTGATTCCTGTATGATCATATAGGACAAATGCAGTTCACTGTTTTAGACTAGTTTTCGTCTTGGCGTATTAAAGAAAAAGTGATACTCAAGGTTAATGGAGAAAGCACCAGAATTTTGCGAATGTGTGTAAAAAGTTTGTTTCTGTCTCATATTACTCTCGACAGTACTATCCACAATAAATAAATAGACCACGCAGGTCAGCCGAAAGTCTTACTGCAGGATAGTTTGACACGTTAGTTTCAAGAAATAAACAGAGAAAGCGCGGAAAGTCAGATTGAAGGTGTCATCAGTGTTACTGTCGTCATGTGTCATCTCGCCAATTCCGAAATAAAGCACTAGTATTATCTGCCGCCGAGGGATCCACTTCGCTCAGTAAAGGGGGCACTGGCACAATCTGTCACGCGCTGAGTTGTTGAGATCGGCGAGCTTGGACCTGGAAAGAATTCGTAGCAGACCAGGGTGAAGGCGGGTGAGTAGTCAAGACGCAACGATGCGGTAGGGACTGGAGGTGGCGGCAGCAGCGGCGGAAGCAGCGGCTAGGGCGACGGCGACGTCAAGTGGCAGAATCTGCCCTTGTGTCGCCGGACGGACGTGATGCTGTTGTAAGGTCAGGCTGATGACGCTGAATGAAAGACGGCTGCGGCCTCGCCAGAGGTGCCGTCTTTCGGACATCCGGCGGGGGAGCACGAGCTCGTGTATTCACCTTCTGGGAGATAGCGCCAAATTTTTTTCCCACGGACACACCCTACAGAAGACTTATCGCTGTGGTGAAATCGACTCAATAGTCTCTACCACTTTCCATCGACCGAGTTACGAGAGAGCATTAGCACCGCCCCCTGCAGTGAGAGGCACCACCAGTGTACGCAACGACACATCTGATTGGACATCGTTCATTGAATTATTTTACAGCCAGGAATGTAGGGAATACGAAGTTTATTTAAAGGGCTGCTGGTCTGTTACCAAGGCATTCCTTCCTGGACTGTAAATATGTAAAAATAAACCTACTCTACAGTTTACGTCACACTAGAGTTCGACATCGTCCATCGGAGCCGGAACTTGCGGGGCTGAAGCAGTCAGACAACCTAAGGGCCCCTCGTCTCCAACAGGGTGCCGCTTTGCAATAAATGCGTCGCTACAGCAGGCCGCCGCAGTTAAAGGGGCTTTGAAACACCTTCTCAAGAAAGCACATCAGCTCTCTCAATCACTGCAGTGTGTTCTCAAGAGCACCTGAGCCAAACAATACACATCTACGCGCAGCATAAAACCCACAACCACGCGCGAAAGTTGACGAGCCTTTCCCGGCCACTTTTAAATGGTCGCACCCTCCTTCGTCGCTCGCACTTGCGTATGGAATTTGCGAGATGGCTACTCGTTAGATTATTTCAGACGTCAGGTAGCGACCTTGACTGCGACAAAAAAGCCGCGCAGCTCCGGCGGGTAAGGAAGCTCCGCGCCCGGAGGTGGTGCCGGCGGTGGTGCGCCGACCTTGCAGCGTGCAAAAAGCGACGAGATAAGAGGGAAAGGCACGAAGACGCTGAAATTCAAAATTTCACAACAAATAACTAACCTTCTACAAACCGCACAAAAAAAAATTCTTGCTGGGCAATATTCGTAAAGCGGGGTGCTTTAACATCCCAGGCATACCGAAACTTTATAGAGCCCCTTTCAGAGCCCCTTTAAACGTCTGAGGCCGCGTCAAAACAGTGGCGATTTCCGCTTACAGACACCCTGTTTTCCACAAGCACCGCGTGGGTGATTCCACCAGCCTGTTTCGCATACAGACGACGTGCTGCGTATGGAGCAGTCCTGTTTAGTCAGTGATGTGGCTGTCGAAAGCTGTTAAACCTTGTAGCATGCCTTAGTGGTCTGGCCACAGAACACAACGACACGCCCCAGCACGCCTGCCAAGCACGAGCAGATTCGATTTCTTGTGGCTGCACAGCATAATGGCTGCGACGCGGTATCCCGCTCTCGTCTGACTGAGCGGGTCCTGACAAATATATTTTGTGGAATCACGACAAAGACTTGTGTCAGTACTTCTCTACAACCTCTGTTTACGTCGGCAGCTAACTGAAAGGCACTTTCGAGCCATTTGGCACTCGGATACATCCGATGAACTCTTCCGACCACTAAGCGGTGCTGCGACCAGCGCGAGAAAAAAAAATGCAGTGGCTTAGCTCAGCTAGTAGAGAGTATACGTAGCGAGAGTACGGTTAAACTTGATTACACCTTGTCGTTTAACTTGGTTTCTCCCCGGCTACGCCCAGTGTTTAGCTTCGGTGTTTATCCGGCCCGTTGCGTCTAATTGCGGCTGCATTAAAGACTGGGCATTTGTTATGCAGCAAAGTGTGAGGCATTTATTTTATTTCCGGTTCTTCGTCTTCTAGTTGAAGGCTGGCTTTTTTCAGTCTCTCCGACTGACTATACATATTATCTACCGACGGCTGCACCAAGCCGCCTTCTATATATATATATATATATATATATACAAGCCTAGCTTCTTGATTTCCAACGTAGCAGAGTACAGGACATCCGCAAGAATTTGATCCAGGACAGGGGTCTGGGGCTCAGCGAAGCACGGGGCCCCATCTACATGGTGGCAAGGCCTTTGCACCAACCAGCCGCTAACTCCTCTGGCTTGCCGACTGCTGCAGATACCATAATCAACCGCCAGCTGCGAACGAAACTGGTCACGTTTCGGAAACGTCCATACAAGGATTCGCAACAGGCTTTCAGGGGAACGTGTTCGAAAGCTCGTGTATGTGCAGTCGAACCTAACTGTGGGCACAACTTAATCCATGCTGCTGCGCGTAGTGCCACATCCAGCGGCAGTGACAATGAATCCGATATGGAGTGACTAATAGATCAGTTTTCATGTTCCCTTTGTCGGTGCAATAGAACAAGAAGTTCGTTCCACAAATACGATATTTATATCTCCATATTCGCCTAGAGTGCAAATCATTATTTATCTTCTCGATGCAATAGAACAAGAAGTTCGTTTCAGAATATGACATCTATAGCTGCATATTAGACTGAACTTCGGAGCATTATTATTGGTCGTTGTGCTGTTGCAAATAAATCTGTTTTAACGCGTTTTGCAAAATTTCCAATTTTTCATGAAAAAAACCCTGAAAAGAATAGTTTTTTTCATGCCATTCAAAATTTCTTAAAATTTTACATCTCTACGTCAGAGGCGCTCCCCGCCGCTCAGTTACGGTGTGAAGATGCCTACCAGGGTGTCTTTTTCGCGCCTCGTAACGGGCGTGAAAAATTTTTAATTGAAATTTTTTTCTCGGTTGGACTGTTTGGAGGACGATCTTCAATTCTGCGAATACGACATACCCCCTAAAATGAAAATTAGAAAAGTTTATTAGCATATTTAGTTAATCAGCGAACTAATTAAAACAGTTTTCCTCTTTCCTGGCACCCGCCGTAGCCTCCAGTATAGCCCCAGTGCTAAAATAAATCTAAAGCAATTTATCTTTTTTTCAAAAATTTTGGACCTTCTAAAAAAAACACCCGGTATATACCGGGTGTCCCAGCTAAATGCAACCAACCTTTTAAAAAAGGCGAAGTGTCCTAGTCCATTGAAACCAACTGAGCGTTGTTCTTAGTCGCGTGGCCTAGTCTTGAGTATTTTTTCGCTCTTCAAAGTTAATTAATTAGTTAAATTTAATTAGCTAACTTTTTAATTATTGACTTCAGGAAGAAAGTGTCAATGAAGAAGTTTTAGATCACCTCGAAAAACCGCGAGTAGTGCTATTTTCGTCAAGTTACGATTTACGTAGCTTCATTTATTGGCCTTAAAAGAAAGTTATCACGTGACCAGCTGCTCGCTCACTACTCTGCCCTTATGTGCATCCAAAGTCTCATCGATGAGAGGACTTCAGAAAAAATGTATTTATTCTTTAAGGCGCGTCTTGGGACGTTGAAGTGGCACAGTTGTCATGTGGAAGCTTTATTTTATTGTGCGGGTTATGGTTACAGACCGGTCAAAAAAGTACTTTACGTAAATATTACTTTGCTGGAAATGTCTCAGTAAGCTGTTTCTCACAGCGATCTACAACTTTTCCATTGACACTTTGTTCCTCAAGTCAATAATTCAAAAGTTAGTTAATTAAGCTTAACTAATTAGTCAACCTTGAAGAACGAAAAAAATACTGCAGACTAGGTCACGCGACTCCAAAACAACCCTCATTTGATTTCAGACGGCTAGGACACCCCGTGTTTGTTAAAATCTTGGTTACATTTAGATGGGACACCTGGTATATACAGCTGCACCAACCCCCCTCCTCCTACGGCGCATGCGCACAGTTGTTGCAACTCGGTTTCGCCGGCACGCCGCGGCACCGGCTCCTCCTGTGACGCCACGCAAGATGTCGCCGGGAGCGGCGGCCGCCAGTTGCGGCGGTTGCTAGGCAACGGCTCGAGCTCAAGGCGCGGCTACGGCGAAACTGGTGCCACAGCGAAACGGCGAGACTGGCGCGTAATGTAGCTCTCGTTAGAAAAAACATCTAATTTTTTGCCCGCCACAGGTAGGGCACGAATGATTCGGAGTCCATATGAGGAGTTCGAGGGCTAGCGGCATTGATGAGAGTGACAAAATTCTGAGAATACTGCGCAAGAAATAACAAAAAAGTCTAAGCCTCGAACTTCATGTCTTGAGGGCTCTGATTCACAGATCGCACAAAAAAAAAACTACCGGGGCACTTAAGAACCTAAAACGGTTTTTTCGAGAATTCAAGTCATTCAAGAATTTGAATCTATGAAGCTTCTAGGTAATTCATGCAGAACATTTTGCCCTAGCACTTAAGATTTCGAAATAATCGTAGATTAAAATCACGACGATGTTCAGGCTTCTCCTCACTTCATTGGAGTATGCGGGGAAACTCGTAATGACGTCATTATCGCCGAAATTTCCGATCTCCGCTGCCTTCGCCTGCATGTTGCTGTGCGTCATCCAATGCCGCCAAAGAATGCTTCGTTCACCTTCGATGGCATTGGTTTTCTGCCACGAAACACCTGTCACTCTGCCGTAAACTGAACGTCGTCACACGTGACGTCGTTATCGGAGCCTCTCCCTGTCACTGTACAGTGCAGAGAAACCTGCGTTTCCACGCCACTTTATTCGGTGATTACGCCTCCATTTCAAATGACAGCGCGAAATGATTTAGGAGGCTTTACATGCATGTTTCACACAATCGGTCATATTAAATTCATCGAATTCTAAAACCACTTCAGCTGCTCTTTAAGACTATGAGTGCGAAAGCACTGTGCACTACTGCTGTGTTCGTTGGTGCCTTTGTGGTTGATTATGTCTGGGGTATTCAGTGTGCTTGTGTAACTTAGTTCGCGTTGGCCCCCAAACCGCACCCCATAAATGCAGAATTGGCCATTCTCTACCAAACATTCATAGATAGCGCCGAGTCCTCGACAGCAGTGGCGTAGGGTACAAGCGATGCGCCGCTGCACTAGGAGGTGGGAGTTTTTGTCACTGCCACCAGTAGGGACTGTGCGACCCACATTGCTCCTCCCAGTCAACGTCTTCCCGAGCACTTGTCTTCGACTTTCACCTGCTGTGGTTCGTAGAAAGCGAGCATAACGACGGCATAACGCTCCTCCGAACCTACAAACATTCGCCCCTTTGGCTGAAACTTGTGCGGTGCTCTCCGAACTTACCAGAGCTTACCCCAGGTACTTTGTGGACATAAATTGTCGACACCTTCTGTACAGGCCACGCATGAGGAAAGTAATGCTTACGCGTTAAAAAAAAAAACCTTTTATTAATTTTGATTCCTTCACGTCTACAGCGTCCCTCATAGCCTGAGTTGCTTTGGGACATTAAACACAATAAACCAATAAACCAACCTTCACGTTCCACGCTGCCGCATAATGGCATCAGTGGTCATTAGGAAGAGGAGGGCTAAGTTCTCACCTTCATGCTAGTTATTGGCAGGTGCATGTCGTGTCGTCAAGAGAACCATGATGGCGTAAATTCCGCTTGATAAAACATCCATTCAGACGACACGCAGCGCTAAGGTGAACGTGGCTCGAAAAATCACGAAAAGAGTCTGTAGTTATGCTATTTTTTTCTTTCTTCAAGACAGACAAATATTTGTACACAATTGCTAGAGGAGGCATAAAGGCCTGAAAAGAGCCTGACGTGGCTATACAACCCTCACATACTCGCAGCAAACGCAGTCTTTAACACACTGTTTCACATAATTCAGACACAATACATACATGAGGATAAAGACAGCTACAACAGTCAATATTTATCAACAGAATATAATTTTCAGGAGAGGGAACAAGATTGGAATGGTGCAGTTTACAAGTAAACAAAAAAAAATCTTAACACTTGTACCACAATTTGCACAGCGAAGCAGATATACTCGCAACTTCTTTGTCAGACGTAGCAACTTCAGCGAAACAAAAAAGGACATATCAGCATGGTTTCAGATTTCTATCACAGTCGCGCAGCGAAGACTCTTTGGACTGGCTTTTCAGCAGCATATCTGTGCGTCGTTGTGAGGCAAGAGGTGTATCTACCTTAGTATCGCCACATTGGCCAACGCTAATTCCATACGGGTCGCTTTCATGCACGTTACGCAGAAGCTGGTGTGCCCCACATATTCAAGAGAAAGCTTCTCTACGAACTGCAACTTTCAAGGTCAACAAGGTTTCACTTTGACCTTGAGCTAGGCTTCCCAAGTCAGATGCCATACCACGTGACAGGCCACAACTGGAGCCGAGCTCCGATTGCGCCGCGCCGCTCGTCTCGCCCCTGAACCGATCCGGCCGAACCTCCGCCGTACCACGTGACATGACCACGTGATTAGCTATATATAGTGCGCGGCCCTCCGCTTACCAGTCACAAGCCCGTGCCCTTTCCTCTTTCCTATTCTCTACAGCCGTTAACAACAACGCCCGCTTCATTCGGAGCCATTGGGGGCTCGACTCTACTGTGAAATGAATGCATGTCTTTGGTATCGTTAGGTACAACTGAGTTAAACCCCAGCCGTTTTTTTTTTGGTCATGCTCTCAATTTTGAAAGATAAACTGTTTCGTAATTCCACCTTGTAAGAGGCATCCAACAAAACCCAAAGTTTTGAGTAGGGGCCATTTTATAAAGCAGCAGTTTTAACTGTGTCCCCGTGGATCCAGCCTGACGCACCTGACGCTACGAGGCCTGGACCGCTCGATCGGCAGCGTGCTCCGCGGCGAGTTGTGGCACGGAGTGGCCTCGCCCGAGGAAGCCTTCGGCGAGGTTGGCCGCCCGCCAGACAACCCGTCGAAGGGCACACTTGTTTTCGACGTCCACCTGCTGTCGTTCGTAGAAAGCGAGCATAACGACGGTGTAGTGGACAAGCAGCAGGACACCGACGTTCATTAGCATCGTTTCGGAACAGTTTACAAGGTGAGACGCAGGCCGCGTTACGCCGGACTGGCTGGCGCTTTGTCAACGCGTGCAGTGGGCGCCCACGGTTTCTTGAGAAATTCTAATGATGTGAAGCCTGTTTTTCAGGCTCATCATAAAGAGCGAGTTGTATGACCTCAAAAAACAACGGATGCCAGCAGTTAAGATTGCTAGAAACAGAAAGCGAGACCTATAGGTATATTCTTTCTTGTGCTTGTGTCAGTCTAATATATTAACACTAGCGTGTTGTCTTCCGACGCATACGAAACTAATATTTTCATTGCTTTTGATTAGCGCGCGGTCGTAAGCGATGTGTGCGTTTCTCGAAGTGGTTACGACGCCTGAGAGGAGTCTTAAATGCGTGATGAGTTTTTGATTTATGAAAAGAGTACTGGAGGTTGGCTATAAAATGCTTGCTATACGTAGAGTAAAGGACACCGGGAGTTCGTACCGCGTACAAGGCCCCAAAAGTGAGCCGATAATTTACAACACAATGTTAAGAACACCCGATTCCGCGCCTCGCGGCGACCAGCGGTGGCGAGCCTTCGCCCGAACCCGCGCGCATTGCGTCAAGTAGCGCTCTTTACGTCAGCAGCAGAATGCCATGATTTTTTTTGCCGCTACAGGGCCGTCGATGCCTAACCAGTTTAGGAGGCGTTGGCTCCGCCCCCTGGCGAATTCCCACGCCCTTCGGCGGAGGGGCCGAGTGCGTGGAGGAGCCGGCGGACAGACATTTCGGCGTGCATAAACTGACGAGAGGAGAGGGAAAGGCTCGAAGTCGCGAAAATTCAAAATTTGACTACAAAAAACTCATGCTTCCACAAAACGCATCAAATTTTTTTTTCTGGATGATATATGTGAGGCTGCGCGCTTTAACATCATTGGCATATCACATCTTTGTCGAGACCTCGTTTCACAGCCCCTTTAAAGCCAATCATTTTGAAATCGCACTCGGGGTATTTCTGATGGCTTCTGATATGTTTTTGGTGCACTGCTGATGAAAATATCCTGCAGTGTTTCTGATTTATGTCGTTCTTTGTTGTTCTTGATGAGATTCTTATTTATTTGTGGCGTTACATGGCAAATTTAGAATGCATTTCTGTATTTTCTTGATACATTCGAATTACCAATGAGCATTCTGGAAAAAAAAATATCCTGAATGCAATTATTTTTCTAACTTCTCTTCAACATCGCCTAGAAACGCCATGTTGATGCTCCCTTCAACATACTGCACATATACAAAAATATTTGTATGCGAAACTTTCGCTGCAATATGAAGAAGTTTAGAGCAAAATCCCCAAAGGTGAGAGAAAAATCCTCATATTTATGCTCTCAAATCAGTAAAAAACGTCTCGAGTGAGAAAATATAAGGCACTCGAACGCAATTGAAATACATGCGTCACCGATACGTTCACCTATTTCGAACTGTTCTATGAGCAGGCTAATGCTCAGATACTGGCAGTAAAAGACCTCCCAACAAGTGTCAGTTGTTAGTTGTTAATAAGCAGAGTATTCTCAAGGAAATTGGACGCCACTACGCAATTTCCGATAGGTACCAACCAATAGATTTTATTGCAATGTTTATTTAGTTGATGTGCACGATTGCAGCTCGAGCAATTGAAAAACATATTTCGGGCAGTGCTTGACGAAGATATTGCTCTGATGGCTTCATATATCATTATTTTTGGAGAATATTTTCCGTCATACAAGTTTATGCTTGAACTGATAAATATCTAATGATGTCAGACTGATGCCGAAAAGTGAATGCAAATTTTCCTGGGATTTTATGATGTCGGGCTATTTTAGAAATGTCAAGAAAAACCTCGTCATGAATCTATGATGCTGGTCGTATGCAACAATACAACAGATGTTGCATTTTTCATTAGTTCCTGATGACCCATTAAGAATAAATTTATTGAGAATAACTGTAGGTGCCGGCCAGGGCATTAGAGGGGAGTGGTCACAAAAGAACACTATATAAAAGCATTGTGGGGCCAAAAATGATGAAGTAGTTGTACAGATAAACATTGTGGGGCCAAAAATGATGAAGTAGTTGTACAGATTAATTCATTGCGCAATATTAGTTTAGGCGTTCTTGAACAAAAGGTTATCTTGAATGACTACTGTCGGTGCGAGAAGCCGATCCCACTCCGTTGATGTACATGGCAGAAATGACGCACAAGAAACGACTGGTTTTTCGAGATAGAATACATCCTTGAAAGTGAGATAAATACACTCAGAAATATTATGCTATGCCGTGGGTGTATAACTTCTCTGCATAAATGTGGACGGTAAAATATTTTATGAATAAGGGAAAGCAGCAAGATTTAAGGCAAGAACAGAGTCAACAGGTTTCATTGGGAGTGTGCTGGCTGTTATGATTACAATGAAAGAGGGCCTTTTTTTAACCGTATGAGGGTCCCATATATGGCGTATTCGAGTTTGGAAGAAACTAATAATAATGATATCAGAAATTCAATATTTATTTTATTAAGGGAACTCTGCCGGCCTATATTCTTGCCTGCTCCCTCATTTCTCGAATTTTTCGCTTTTCGAATGTCTGCCCGTTGCGAAGTTCTGAGGGCCGTAATGGTTACAGACTAATATCGCTGTGCACGCCCGTTGTTTTGCTGTTCACAGATGAGTGCACTGAAGGACCGAAGCAGGAACCCGATTATTGGCCACCGTCACGTCTTCGTCATCAATGCGCTTGTACGCGGCGACCTCGCAGTTAGGCCACCTCACACTGACGACTGAGACAAGGGAACGTCGGAACTAGGCGCAATGTGCGATGTTTTATACGCGCAGATAAAGTAGTCCAGCAGTGTCTGTGTCAGCGTCTTGGTGTGATTACGGACATATAAAACATACACCGCCTTTCCCGGCCTGAAGTCGTGCTTTTTACGGTATAGTTACAACATGTAAGCTATGTTTTTTTTCGGGGAAACTGCAAGGACTTCGCTACGAGAGATCACGAAGTTCACGCGGATAGTTTTTGCACAATCTTCAAGGGTACCTTCTCTCAGGTTTCAAAGTCAACTTACCGCAATAAGTTTTACGTTAAAGCCTACTGACAGAATGGTTTAGGTTGTTGAAACTTTGCTGCTGTTCCTGCATTGTTCCCACATTTTCTAGGTTTCAGTCCTACTGGATTTTATAACTACAATCTGGCACAACGTTTCTGAGAAACGAGAAATATTGTTAAAATTTCGAAAATTTTCTTGCGCTGTCACAAAAGGGGCCAGGATTTGTATTCGATTTACTTTGCCCCATTGCGGGTTCGAAGGCTAAAACAGTTCGTATTGATGTCAGTAAAACTGCTGTTGTATTTCTTCTATGGAGAAAATTTACTGCAGCCTTCTATGTTAACTGCTGTAGGTGGTGCCAGTGTATGTGGGTATATGTCACAAAGAGGCAGTGCGTCCACCTCGAACCAGGTGTCAGGATCTGGTAGCCCGGGAGGCAAACTGTCCGAAGCGAAGACAAGCCGAAAGCACTGTCAGTTGCCGTGGAAAATATGCCTTCATGCAGACAACATGCACGGCGTCGGTTTGGGGTTGGCGACGTGTACGCTGCGTGGCATCGTCCGCATGGGCTTCGTATATCACGCAATTGCACGGAATGCGTGATACACTGTTAAAAAGAGCGCCTCAAAGCTGTTTTCTACAGGCCTCTCCGGCAGTCTGGAGTCCACACTCAAAGCTAGTCGCCGAGTTTGGAATCGACGTGTGGATGTAGGTGGTGTTACCGCGCATGTGTATAGGGTCTATTCTGAAGCTAAGCAGAAGCAAAAAAAAACACAATACATTTAATTAAAATATTTTAATGCACCTAGTATTAGACAAAAAATGTTGGCATCGACACAGCGAGCGCAGCCAGTTGCCCACTGCTTGTTGGTGTCTTTTGTATGGCCGTCTCTGCAATCTCGTTGAGCGCCTTCGTTTTCAGCTTTGGGATGTCTTACAAGGTGTCCTTTCAACGCCTGTTTCAACCTAGGAAACAGGTTGCAGTCACAAAAAGACATGCTTAGGCTGTATTGTGGCTGAGGAAGCCTGGTTGTACCTTGTCCGGTTGAAATATGTCTCACAGTGAACGACGTGTCCGAGGGAGTATTTTCGTCGCGTAGAACCCACGTTGTCGCGAATGTCGTCCTCGGAATTTCCCTAAAAACTGTGCCTATCAGTAATCGCGTATGACCGTGCGCCATTCCTACAGACCGTGAGCGTTTCTTCTCTCCATAAGATAGTCAACCAACCACAAGAGTTCAGTGCCTAGGCGCTGCATTATGTTGCAGAAATCCCGCGGGCTTCAGGAAATTCTGGCAGTGGCAGTAACGAACGAGCTTGGCGAAGCGACAGTTGAAAGCAGCAGGGGTGGTATTCTCCCGGTGCCGCCTTTTGCGACATGTCTCACTAGGGCGGGCCTAAAAAAGTGCGTACAGTTGCTCGAGGAAACGGAAAACGCCTTTGGCACTTTCGTCTGCGGTGCTTTCGTTCACTCCGAGAAGCGACAATTTACCACTGCTGGTTCACTAGCAGCAGTAGTGTCGTATTTTTGAAAGCAAGAATATTTGCCATCACATGACGTCTAATGTTCAAAAAACATTTGCAAATTTAATATAAACTTGCTTTACTTCATTTAAGTCTATAAAACACCGCGAAAAAGCTCCAAATCTATTTTTGTTTCATTCCGGACGGTTGTGCTATGTTTCGGCTGCGTTTCGGGCAGTTGCAGACGGTAGCAGTGTAGCTGAAGGTCCCATTAGGCTTGCGCGCTCCAGAATCGAGAGCGTATCTCAAAATCTAGGCCAAATTGCAGCTTAAACTTTATCGTCAAAGCAAGGTAAGTCATAGCGAAAAGCAACAACACCAGTAGTTACCGGTAAACATGCCGACCGGAATCGCAAGGAGTGCTGAATTGGCTGAAGCGGGAGGCTCTCGCTTGGAAGGACGCCGCCATGTTTTCACGCTAAGGGCGCAAAAGCCGCAACTGCCGATTGCGTTCGTACGCTAAAGAAATTTCCCCATTAGCGTTCGGCGCATGCGCACTCTGGACCCGCTATCCCTCTATGCACGCAATTACGCAAAGCCCGCAATACTAAAACTCTCTAATGTTCAGTTGTAGGCTTGCAAAAGTCGTTAAATTGCTTTAAATCCTCTTTCGCTCGTGCACACACTGTTTCGTTGCACTAACGTGCATTAAAATGCCTTGAAGGGTCATGTAAATGCGAGCGCAAGCGCTGCCAAGGCCATCTCGTCGCAGCGGGCAACGTCTGCTTCGCCGTCTGTTTACGACGGTGCAAAGTAAGTTCGCATGGCGAGAGGCAGTCCGGCTTAGCAGACGGTAGCCACAGTGCTGTGCTCTTCGACAGCCGATAATGCCGCCGACAAGATTCGTCGGCCAAGGCAAATTGGTCGCGATGCCCACGGACACGCCACTCTTCTTCGCAACTCAAAAACCAGGCAAGGAGAGTGGGATCCATGGCATCTAGTGTCAATTTCCTAGCCCGTCGCCCGCGCGAATCGCTTCAGCGCATTCCGTTGTTCGACTAAGCGTAGTAAATTGGGGCGAAGAGCGAATGCGACATGTTGCAAAAGGCGACAACGGGAAAATACCACCCCAAGTCTTGGCCAGTAGTGCGCCTGGAGTAGTCTATCGAGTTTGCCGGCTAGAAGTACGTCCATCATGCATTACCTCCAGGACGACTGTAGTTGTGAAGTTCTGTTTCTGCGAAAGAGAATACAAGCTTGGTGAGTGCTCTTTTGTTTATTTGATAAGAAAATGCCCCTCCCAACATATAGAGAAAAAAAACCCGGGAAATTGGAGGAGGAAGGGGAGATGAGTAGTTTTAGTGGGCACAGGAACAGAGTGCGCACGAGAAAACTGTAAGAAGCATGACTACTTATTTGCGCTTTGCTCCGATGCATGTTACGCTGACGCTCTTTTCACCTAGCTGATACCGGAACCACTATCTCCCGCATGCCGCTCAGCTCACACGCGACCAGCGCCACTGCCCGACAGCGGCCCCGTCGACAGATCTTTCATCCCTGCGTGTGTAGTACCTGATGGAATCGCTCGCCTTCGGCCGTTCAACGCCGTCGACGACTGCATCATCGCCCGCAAGGAATTGAGGCTGTGGCCTCTGCGTCCTCGGATTCAGTGGGCACGGGAACTTTGCAAGAAGCGTGGCTCCGCATTACCGCTTTGCTCCGATGCAGGTGTGTACGTTTTCCTTTTGTATGCTAAAAAGAGCGATGACATCTGTTCGCTTCTATTCCCGTGCCCAGTGGTGCTACCGGAAAGTGTTTGTGATTGCTTTTCTATGTATTTCCTACTCTTTTGCTCCGGCGACATAGAAACTTACCCTGGCCCCACCTCTCACTCTGAATCACTATTAGAAATTGAATCGCACCCTGAAAACTCTGCAGAACCAATGGCCGTACTTTTTCAACTTGTGAAAGATGTTTACGCCCACTCATTACAAAGTTCGAGGACACAAAGTGAGCTCACCGCAAATATTAAATCCAATAATTCACGGTAGAAAAGCATCGAAACAAAGATAAATAACGATCACAAACGTTTGGATGAACTAGGAGCAAAAGGGAAAGTTCTTGACACCTTCAGCCATGAGTTTGCATGCATGCAAAATTCTACTGAAAGCTTAAATAACACAAAATAACTAGTTAAAAACCACCTAGGTGAAAAGAAGGACAGGTCACGCCACAATAATATGATTTTTCATGGATTGAGAGCTTTATCTGAAACCTCGCAACAAACAGAAATCGCACTGGCCAGTGCATTGACACAAATTGTCGACTCGCTAACAAACGACCCTTTTCAGCGTGTTCATTGTTTAGGCATCTCTTCCACTAATAAATGCAGACACATCATTGCCAAGTTTACCCACTGCAAAATGACATAATCCTATCACATCGCATTGATTTCAAAGAAGAAACATTTTCAGTAAGTCAAGATTCTTCACCCGCCCCTCAAATTGCAAGAAGGATGCTCACCGAATTCGGAATCATCCATCCGGGACCAACCACATTTCGCCTTCGCTGCAAGGTATCCATACGCTGCAAATGATTAATGTAGGTACAGTCCATCCAACGACGCAATCCATGAAATCGAGCTGCCATCTGAACACGCCTCACAAGAACCAGACGCCTCGCCATATGTTCCGTCCTAGGGGCCCGACAGGGGTAGTAATCATTCATCACCACGTTACGATTCTGCATTCTCGCATGAGAAGTATCTTGAATAAAAAATATCTTTAATCGGTGATCGACATCTGTTCTGCGCATATAATCGCAATTACTGATACTTGGCTGCCATCTCTAATTCATGACGAAATCTTTCAACACACACCGCTTCCGAATATATCGCAATGACCGAACTAATCAGCGGGGAGGCGGCGTTCTCCTTGCTATTTCGAAATATAAACTAAGAACGAAAACCACGCAAAGGACGATACACAGGGAAGAAGTAGACAGGACGAGCGCGGACTTGCAACTGTTTATTGAAACACATCTTCCTTCCATCACCAACCCTACGCATGCGCAACAAGCAATCTCTATCTAATCGAGTTCAGGAACTTCAGTTCCTTCTTGTACAGATGGACCGAAGCCTCGCTTACGGAAGTTTGAAGTACTGCCCTATGTACATAAGACCTCGCATGGCCTGAAGAGAGTGGCAGGGAAATTCGGTGTGGAAATCTTCTTTTCGGCGCCTTGTAAGCTGCCCCGTTTGTGCGCGCTAACTAACAATGAATCAAGAACAAAAGCAGGCTGTGGTGTTAACCACAAAATCAAGTTTGTGTCCTGTAGAATGGGAGTAGTGTACGAAATCCCGCTTAGTTGCGGCTCAGTTTACGTTGGGCAAACGGGACGCTGCATTAATAAGCGCCTACAAGAACATAAAAATTCGTTGGGCTCTCACAGCGGCATGCATTTGCCAAAACACTGTCTTTCGTGTGACAATAAATGCACGCCACTCTTTGAGCGCACAAAGATAATCGGAAGGGCCAAAGACCAGAAAACCCGTGAGGTCATCGAAGCCTGGCAGATTGATAGATATGGGCCCGAAAAGTGTGTAAGCGAGGCTTCGGTCCATCTGTACAAGAAGGAACTGAAGTTCCTGAACTCGATTAGATAGAGATTGCTTGTTGCGCATGCGTAGGGTTGCTGATGGAAGGAAGATGTGTTTCAATAAACAGTTGCAAGTCCGCGCTCGTCCTGTCTACTTCTTCCCTGTGTATCGTCCTTTGCGTGGTTTTCGTTCTTAGTTTATGGATTACCAACTAGCCCCCCATCGTACACTCCTTCGAAATATACCCTCTCGTCATGCGTGTACACAACAGCGTCTTAGAAAATGTCAGGACATCAGTTATTTGTGACCGCCAGAAAATAATATTTGGCGTATGCTACAGTCCTCCTCCTTCTCTACGCTGGTTTATTAACAGCCTTCATTACGAACTTAACATAATAAACACCAGATTTCCATCGGCTTCCTTGTTTTTACTGGGTGATTTCAACTTTCCCAGCATTTCTTGGGATACGTAGCCTGCCAGCCTATCTCCATTTCCATTCCATGCAAGCGATTTCCGGCCGCCGCGGTGGCTCAGCGGTTATGGCGCTTGGCAGCTGACCCGAAAGACGCGGGCTCGATTCCGGCCGCGGCGGTCGAATTTCGATGGAGGCGAAATTCTAGAGCGACGTATCCTGTGCGATGTCAGTGCACGTTAAAGAACGCCAGATTGCCGATATTTCCGAAGCCCTTCATTACGGTGTCCCTTAGAGCCTTAGTTGCATTGGGACATCAAACCGCTTTAAAAAAAGTGATTTGCTTTATTTATGCTTCGCCTTTTCACTCACCCCGTTAGTCACTAATGTTACCAGAATCTCTGTCAACACAGCCAACACAGCCAACACTTTAAATTTGATATAAACAATCTAGCCGCCTTTGCTTCCGCCGTCACCTATTTACCTAGCATAAGTGATCACTCTTTGTTCATTTTCAACGTTAAAACTGCCTCTCCCAAGCAAGAAAAAAGAAAAAGATCATACTTGATTACTTTACAGCAGACTTCGATGCAATTAAGAATAAATTATGAGTGTTTACAAAAAACTTCTTCGCATACCTTGACTATCGCTCTGTGCAAACTATTTGGGATATGTTGACGTCCAAAGTTCATGAACGAACTCAGAAATATATTCTAAGACGCACCAACACTTCCAATCCTCAAGCCCCGTGGTACACCGCCCATTTAAGACGCCTATCTAACAAAATAAAGCGCCGATATCTTACAGTTAGGCTATCAGCATGTAACGCACATTGGGACGTATACAAGGTCGCCGCTGATGCCTATATAACTGCGCTTAAGGAAGAAAAAGATAATTTCCTTCCTAAGTCTTTACCATCCATGCGATCTACCAAAAGTAGAAAATTCTGGCGCGTCATCAACCCACGTACCGAAGAATCTATAAACTTATCAAATAATCAGAGTATTAAAATGTATTGCTGGGCCCAACTTATCTGACGGGTCAGAGGAGCCTATTTCGGCTCATTTATGTGCATCAACACTTAACAAAATCTTTGTTAAGAACTTCTCGCGCGCATCAACACCGCACACCCCGTTCCACTCGAGTATAATTACCCATTTATGCCTCATATTTTCACTTATTCATCTGGCGGTGGTAAACTTATTGATGCCCTAAAATTTCATTGATCTCCCGGGTTTGACTGCATTAAAGCTAAATTGAAAACAAACACAATTGCCTGTAGCTCCTTAATGCTAATCAAGAGCCACCACGATGGCTCAGTGGTTATGTTGGTCGGCTGCTGATCCGAAAGACGCGGGTTCGATCCCGGCCGCGGCGGTCGAATTTCGATGGAGGCGAAACTCTATAGGGGCCCATGTACTGTGCGATATCAGTGCACGTTAAAAAACCGCAGTTGGTCGAAATTTTCGGAGCCCTTCAATACGGCGTCTCTCATAGCCTGAGTCGCTTAGACCAAACTAATGCTAATCAAGATTTTTCATCAGACTCTCGATACTTCCATTCTGCCAACATAATGGAAAGCCTGGAACGTGGTTCCACTATTCAAATCAGGAAACAGAACTCCCCTACAAATTATCGCCCTATCTCGCTGTAAAGTACTTGCTGCATACTATTAGAACACGTAATCTTCACTGACCTTGCTTTCTCGAGTATAATTTGTTCTTTACACCAGCACAGCATAGCTTTCAGAACTCATTTTTTGTGCGAAACCCCAGCTTTCCAGCTTCACTATCAAGATTCACCATATTTTAGATCACGCATCAGAAGATGATGCGTTTTTCTTGATTACTCTAAATCATTTCACAAGGCATGTCGCCGCTTATTATCTTTAAAGCTAGCCCAACTGAATATTGACTGCAATGTTCTGAAATGGACTCGGTACGTTCTTCTTTTTAATCGATCGCACTTCGTTTCCGCTTAAAATTTTCACCCAACTTTAAGCGAAGTTTACTCGCGCGCGACAATGGTCAGTGCTTGGTCCCCTTGTATTTCTTATTTACATCAGTGATCTCCCTTCTATTGTATTATCTAACAATTTTTTGTTTTCTGACGACTGCTTTGTTTTCCACGAAATAAAATATCTCGACGATACTAATCTGCTCAGAGTGATCTAATATTTCTCTTTTGTGTAATGAACAGCTTATTGAGCTTAATGCTAATAAGTGTAAAATTGTGCGAATAGCAAGATATGCAAACACTCCGCCTGTGTACTACCTAAATAACGTTCCCTTAGAAGCGGTCACTTCAAATAAATACTTGGGTGTCCATATTTCTGCTCACCTTGAATGGACACGCCATATTGAGTACATTACTAACAAAGCTAACCGCATGATTGGTTACGGGAGCCGTAATTTTTCCATAGCACCACCGTCCTTGAAATTATTCCTTTACAAAACACTAGTATGTCCTAAACTGCAATACGCCGCCGCCGTATGGAGTCCCGATCATGAAAAACTAATTACTTTGCTTGACCTGGTCCAAAATAACGCTGCTCATTTTCACTTCTACACCGTTAACCTTACCGCGAGTGTAACATGCATGAAAGCTAATCTTTACATCATTAAGCTTCCCGCCGGCGGATAATTCGTCTGAGCCTTTTTCACGAACCGTATCATCATCCCATGCTACGCGATGTCCTCATGTCGTCCCCTTGATACGTGCCAAACCGCGTTGGTCATCGTCACAAAGTTGGCATTGAAATATGTAACACAATAACGCCATTTCAGTCTTTCTTGCCCCGTGCATCACGTGAATGGAACCGCCTGACCGCAGGTATCGTCGACATTAGGACAATCAATATTTTCGCACGGCACTGGCTAACAGTCTATAAGAGGAGGATGAAAAAACTGTTTTGCAATATGCATCGCTTCTGTTTATGTATTTTTATGTATGTATGTATGCATGTATGTATGTATGCACGTATGCACGTATGCACGTATGCACGTATGCACGTATGCACGTACGCACGTATGTACAGTCTTTGTCAAAAGTAACCAGGCTGCATGGTTTGCTTCTAGCTTCTGTAGTGTAGCCCTTGTGACTTTCCTAAAGGTCAAAAGTGGTTGGAAGGTAACAAGACCCCCAGTCCTTACCTTTAACGCCCATTTCGGTTTCAGGGAAGCTGTAAGGGCTCCACTGTACGAACTAGAAGCAAACCATGCAGCCTGGTTACTTTTAACAAAGGCTGTACGTACGTACTATCCGGAGCAAGAATAACAGACCCCCTGCCAGCGCGTGCCGATCCGCGCCAAACTGCATTCGAGCGTCGCCTGACGAAGCAGTCCTGGCGCCGAGACCGGCGCATTGCGCGCATTGCGTCTCGCACCAGGAGTGCTTCGTCAGGCGGCGCTCACATGCAGTCTGGCGCGGATCGGCACGCGCTGGCAGGGGTCTGTTATTTTTGCTCCAGATACACAATTGTGTACGTGTTTGTGTGTGTGTGTGTGCGCGCGCGCGCGCGCGCGTGTGTGTTGTGTGTGTGTTTTCTCTCTTGTAACCAATCCCCTCTTCAACGCATTTGACCCTGAGGGTACAATAAATTAAATGAAATTTCACTTAGGCCCAAACTAGTACCGTTAAGGAGGAATGCCTGGTCCATTAAATAGCGCTCAATAAAAGTACCCGAAAGCGAAAACCAATCCAGAGGAAAATCTAACGGTGTGAGAAAAAGGGGGGATTTGGTTTGGTTTGGGTTATAAGTGTTTAAACGTCCCAAAGCGATTCAGGCTATGAGGGACGCCGTAGTTAAGGGCTATGGAAATTTCGGCCCCTGGGTTTCTCTAATGTGCGCTGACATCGCACAGTACACGGGTCTATAGAATTTCGCCTGCATCTAAAATCGACCGCCGGGGCCTGGATCCAACTCCCGTCTTTCGGGTCAGCAGCCGAGTGCGATAACCACTGAGCCAACGCGGCGGCCAAAAATAGGGAGAGGTAGTGGCAGCGTGTGTATAGAATGTGTTCCGCGTTTGCTATGACCTCTCGTACAGCGAGCGCGGAGCTGTTTCAGTAAGCTATTTTCACGCCATCTGATAGTGAAGATCATCATTCCTGTGACGAGATTGGTGTTCCGTGAAGAACGTTTACTTGTTCGCCGTTGAATGATAGCTGGGGTTTGAGGAAGGAGGGTTTTCCCCAATGATCTTGCAGTGGTCGGATACTTCCTCTATGAATGTGACTGTTTACGTTGGATTGCACCAGAAGACCAAGGAAGGTGGATGTTAATTTTGTTGACTATCTGATGAAAAACCCTAATTTCCTCAAAGGTCGTCATTGCAAGCTATTAAGCGCAGAGTGATTGTAATGTGATGAGGGCTATGGGATTTGATTAGAATACTTCATATTTTATAGATTTTCAGGTGTTTCCATGGCATATGGGAATCGCTCTATGCTGGCGTAGATGTTGATGGTGGTGGTGTTTTGCCCAGCGAATAGCTAAGCATCATGTATGGCATACAGGGGGTTCTTTTAAAGCTTTAGAGACTTTTATTAACAGTTAGAGATACCCTTATGCAGTCTGTTTAACTGGGTTGTACAGCCAGGCAGACAATATGTACCTCATATTAATCAATGAATAAGCTACTAATTAACCTATAATTAAGTGATAAACTTTATTATTTTCTTATTCTAGAGGTCAAGGTTATGTTTTGAAGTTGATGGCTGTCAATATCGAAGGTGAGCCCTGCTTTTAAATTTTCGTAATCGTGAGCAGTGTTAGAAACATTGAACGTCAAAAATACGCCGTTGATATCGTGCTGAGTTTGCTTGCCCGCATTACCTAATTATAGAAAGCAGTCGCTGCGCGTGATATCGTCACTGAAGTCAGTTTAACTTCTACACCATCGAATACACCAAGTGTTTTAGATGCATAATAAGTGCGAGAGACGTCATTTTATAAATATGCAATGAGGGAAAGCCGGCCCAACAATAAGGGTAGCTTTTTGACCGGTTGGTATACCATGACGAAAAATTTAGCGCTCGAAACAGAGGACACCAGGGCACCACATGCGCTCATTTTGAACTAGCTAACTTTCAAAAAAAGAGATGTGAGTTAGCGCGTGTGGTGTCCTCTTCAATTTTTCCTGCGTTTCGAGCACTAAACGTTTTCGTCAACACCACCAGCTTTCAAGTGCGTATATATTTGACGCCGATACTTCGAACCGCATTGCCGATTAAAAATATAAAACAGTGCTCAGCCTCAATGTTGATGGCCATCAATGTTTTAAGATAACCTTGCCCCTAAACAAACAAAGAATACTAATTTACGCTGATTATTTGTGTAATTATTTACCCTCATGAGGCACTGAATGTCCGCTTTGCTGCGCAGTCCAGCTCAACAGATCGCACCGACATATCTGTCATGGTTTTTTAAATAAAAATCTGTAAAGCTTAAAACATTCACTTTCTATATCACCACGTGCGCCTCCTAGCTGCGCGGTTACGCGTGTCGTGGAGGGGGACTAGAAAAGGGCCTTGCCATGTGGTTGGTAGATATTGCCTTACTCGGGTGTATGTTCCTCAGGCGTGTATGTGACTACCTTGCAAGGGCCTGCCCCTTCCGTAGCAACACTTAAAATAAGAGACAAGGTGTTTAGGGAATCCTGAGTGGAAGTTTAAAAAATAGGATTTTTGAGGCATGAAGGCGGCTTATGCGGCGTTATAATACTAGAGTTGGCGAACATTAGAAAACTGGTAAATAGCATTAAAGAGAAACAGTTAACTAATTTCTAATTATTAACTTTTTTTACTAGTACATTTTGGCGTCTGGTTGCAATTAGAGACTTGTAGCCGGCGGTTAGTAATACCCATATCAGTTCTTAGAATTTCGGAAATGCGATTACCCTCGGCGCTGTGGCTCAACAAATTCAGACCATATCTGGCGCCCAAAATACGCGCGCTTCCGAAAAGCCCGCGTGCAGAGGAACGCCCCAGCGCTCGTCACACCATGGCCAAAGTGCCAAGTGACGTTGACTGTACCGTCTGAACTTCGGTGCTCGCCGCTGTTCGTTGCTCCAGCCCCACGAGAGAAACAGAAGGTCGTATGACTCATACGTCATTTAGTAACGTTTACTTGGAAGTGTATGTATTCTCTCTATAGACATTGGCAAGCCGCTAAGCGTTACTGAGTGGCCGCCGCGGTGGCTCAGCGGTTATGGTGCTCGGCTGCTGACCCAAAAGACGCGGGTTCGATCCCGACCGCGGCGGCTAGAATTTCTTTGGAGGAGAAATTCTAGAGGCCCGTGTACTGTGCGATGTCAGTGCACGTTAAAGAACCCCAGGTGGTCGAAATTTCCGGAGCCCTTCACTACGGCGTCTCTCATAGCCTGATGAAGTCAATAGAAGGAACGCCGACCAAAAGGTTGTTGTTTAATATGAACACGGAGACGTTTCGGCTTCCATACGGAAGCCTTGATCACTGGGCGGAAAGCCCAAAGCACATCGCTTAAGTGCGCTGAAGTAATCGCCCCAGGCATCTTGCGTACGTAGGCGGGAGATTGCCTGCGTTGTGGTTGAGGGTTTTTTCTGTTGATTGAATTATTAGGGATTCCAGATATCGACGTGACAGCCAATTCTTCTCTCTTGCGATGACTGAAGCTTCTTCCCAGGCTATTTTGTGCGTCGCGGCTTCCACGTGTTCCGCAAGTGCATTAGAAGCAATCCTCTTGTTCCTGACGTCGTTCCTGTGGTCCCTCAATCGTCTTTCGAAATTCCCGCTCTCGCCGATATAGCAGTAGTCGCAATCTGCGCAGGGAATCTTGTAGATGACGCCAGGAAACTTCTCTTTCTTTATCTTGTCTTTGACAGATACCAGCTCGTGCCTAAGCTTGCACGCCGGAACGTGAGCGACGTGTACACCGTAAGTGCGTAAAACGCGAGCCAGAGACTCGCTCACGCCCGGTACATATGGGATAGCGGCTCGGGCTCGGCGCGGGGGACCAACTGGTTCTGACGGGCGCGATGACCGTTGAAGAACGGCATCTACGAAGTGCTTCGGGTAGCCGCATTCACTCAGTTCTCGGCGCACTTGGCGTAGGTCAGCAGCCCGATCTTCTGGTCTTGGGCAGATGTTTTTGGCACGTCGGACGAGGGAAGCCACGACGGAGCGTTTGTGGCAAACCGGGTGCACGGAATTAAAATGAAGGTACCGGCCTGTGTGGGTGTCCTTTCTATAAACTTTGAAAGAAAGGCGGTGGTTACGGCGTTCGACCAAAACGTCCAGAAAAGGAAGACGGCAAGCAGCCTCCTCCTCAACCGTGAATTGAATGGAGTCTTCCATGCTATTGATGTGATCTGTGAAGGCAACTAACGCATCCTTTTTGATAATGCAGAAACAGTCATCCACGTAACGTACAAAAACTTTTGGGTGCGGGTCGAAGGTGGCCAGTGCACGGGCTTCTATTGCTTCCATGGTAAGGTTTGCGGTTGTCACCGATATAGATGCGCCCATAGCGGTGCCGTGAACTTGTTTATAGACTGCATCCCGGAAAACAAAGTAAGTGTTCTCAAGGCAGAACTGCAACAGCTTCAGGAGATCTGATGCTTCGATAGGGGTTCTATCACACAATCCGTCGTCATTCTGCAGCGCTGAACGGCACACCTCAACAGCCAGATCCACGGGTACGCTGGTGAACAGCGACTTTACATCAAAGGACACCATGACCTCGTCATCCTCCACCGTGACGTCACGTACTTTTTCAATGAAATCGAAAGAGTCACGTATGAAAGTCGAGCTCTTTCCAACGAGTGGCGCCAAAATCTTGTGCAAGTAGCCCGACAAGCGATATAAGGGCGACCGTGTAAAGTCAACTATCGGTCGCATCGGGACATTAGGCTTATGGATCTTCGGGAGACCATACAAGGCGGGAGCGGATCCATTGTGGCAGAGAAGCTTGAAATAAAGTGACTTGTTGTCCGGTGGAACAAACCGGAAGACGTCAGTCAAAAGAATCTGCAAGTTCCTTTCTATCTTCAGCGTGGGGTCCCGTTTCAGCGGCATGTACTGTCGTCCTGCAGAAGGTCATTCATTTTCTCGAGGTAGTCGCTGCTGTCCAAGATGACGGTAGCGTTGCCTTTGTCAGCGGGAAGTATAGTTATGTCCGAGTTCTTACGCAGGCTTTTGATAGCATCACGCTCCCCAGAAAGAAGCGGGGTCGGAGGGTGTCGCGGAAGCTTGGCAAGGATGCTGACTGCACGAGTTCGGGCCTCATCTCGGCGGTGGTTTTCTACTTGACCTATAGCGCGTTCGACAGCACAGACGATTTTTCTTGCGTCTGGCGCAGCTCTCGCGTTAAAGTTCAACCCGAGCTCAAGTACGGCGAGTTCTGCTTGAGTAGGCCTGTAAGAAGACAGGTTGTGGACTGTCGAAGAGGACGGGCCACGCGCACCGACATTTTTGTGAGGCAACAGCCTTGATAACTTCTTTTGATGCGACAGCTCTCGTTGGCGGGACATGAGGCTCACCTTGTTAGCATGTAACTGGATGCTGGCGAAGTCGTCCGGACACTGGTGCTCGAGGCGGCGACGAGCAAAGAAGACTTCGTTCTGCAGGTGCCTGATGGAGTCTTTGCAATCTAGGATCCTGGCTTGAAGCAGTTGCCGTTCCGCTCTTGATACCACGCTGTGGCCAAAGGCTGTGTCAACAGGTCGTAGCAGACGGAGGGATCTCGGAATAAGGCTCCTAGCCTTGCATATGAGGTTAAAATCCAGATGGGCTTTAAAAGCAGAGAGACGCATGGATAGCGAAACGTACTTGCGCACTTGAGTGACGAAGGGTTGGCCATACGACCGTCGTAGGGTGATGAAATCTAACGTTCGACGAAAACTCGTCTGGTCGGGAAGAAGATTCATGAAGTCAATAGAAGGAACGCCGACCAAAAGGTTGTTGTTTAATATGAACACGGAGACGTTTCGGCTTCCATACGGAAGCCTTGATCACTGGGCGGAAAGCCCAATGCACATCGCTTAAGTGCGCTGAAGTAATCGCCCCAGGCATCTTGCGTACGTAGGCGGGAGATTGCCTGCGTTGCCTGGAGTCGCAATTGCGACTACTGCTATATCGGCGAGAGCGGGAATTTCGAAAGACGATTGAGGGACCACAGGAACGACGTCAGGAACAAGAGGATTGCTTCTAATGCACTTGCGGAACACGTGGAAGCCGCGACGCACAAAATAGCCTGGGAAGAAGCTTCAGTCATCGCAAGAGAGAAGAATTGGCTGTCACGTCGATATCTGGAATCCCTAATAATTCAATCAACAGAAAAAACCCTCAACCACAACGCAGGCAATCTCCCGCCTACGTACGCAAGATGCCTGGGGCGATTACTTCAGCGCACTTAAGCGATGTGCTTTGGGCTTTCCGCCCAGTGATCAAGGCTTCCGTATGGAAGCCGAAACGTCTCCGTGTTCATATTAAACAACAACCTTTTGGTCGGCGTTCCTTCTATTGACTTCATGAATCTTCTTCCCGACCAGACGAGTTTTCGTCGAACGTTAGATTTCTCTCATAGCCTCAGTCGCTTTGGGATGTTAAACCCCATAAACCAAACCAAACTGTTACTGAGTGAGTTTTGGGGACCCAGCAATACACAGTGAAAATGGGAACAGCAACTTTCCACGCTGTTCTGGAACGCTCGCAGGACCCTAGCAGTGCAGTTCCCTTCAGTCACCGAGCCTATCAATGATAATTTTGTCGGATTAGAAGTATCTGTGTAAACACGAGGCGCTGTTTAAAAAAAAAAAAAACATCGTTGACCACACGTGACTTACGGGCATTTCAAGCCCGAAGAGCTTTGTGCGTTACTGTGTCTGCAATGTAAAGCCTTATTATAGAATGTGCTCATGGTGATATGGTTCTTCGTTATCCACGGAGAGCGAAGGGTGGTATTATGATTTGATTTCAATTCATTTCATTCTCTTTTATTTTTGCACTTTGTTTTTCCCCATACCCGTAATCAGTCTGTCACACGAGCGGATGTTAAGAATCCAATATAATCCTACAAACATAATTTCATTACAGCGGCCTGGAATTCATTGCATGCCTTCCATCCACTGCTTAACAAACTCAGAGCAAAAGGCACGGCTAATTGCTCCATGGAAATAGGGCGCAGAAACAGGCGACCTGTTTAACTTGCACTCGCGATTAGAAATTTGCATTCATATTTAAAGTAGAATGTGATTCGTAAAATTTATGTGGAAAGAAAACACAAAATGGCAGCCTCTTTATCGGTTATAACTTAAGCGACAGTCACCCACACACATTTCTATCTTGTTTTCTACCCAGCAGCATATCAATCGCTTGGCCTGGCTTGCCTGATGCTTAATGCAACAAATTCCTCTTCTAGTTTTGCCATTTTCTCGTGTTACAAGAGTTTTCATTGCTGGTGTCATAGGTTTGAAATTCTATCTAAAGCCCGTCGTTCGTCCACTGCTCCGCTTTCACACTGGATGCTTTCGAATGCCAGGCAGAGATTTCTTCCTTATCTCCCCTTTATTCCTTTACACAGCCCGGTGACGAGACTTCTCACGAAGCTGCCACTAGCGAAAAACAAGCCCGAGTTCAACGTGAAATTTTGATGCAAGCGCGTTTCTTTCACGACTAACCACAGAAGCAGTCCTCCGTTGAGCCGCTATGTTGAGTAAAGCTCCTTTATTCGTGCACTCTATCTATTGAGTCGACTGAGGCGCCCCCTCTAGGTCATGTAAATCGAGTAGGGAGGAGGTAGGCGGCCGTTGGGTTCGAGCCCGACCACGGCGGCCTCGTTTGAATGGAGGCGAAACTCAAAAGGCGCTCTTTTGCTGTGCGATGTCAATGCATGCGAAAGATCCACAGGTGGTGGTGGTGGTAGTCGGGGTGGAAACATTTATTGCCAAGCAATGCAGAGGGGGCAAACCCTGCCTCCCCTTACGTGGCACGAGGCAACCCTTAGGGTTCTGCCCTTAAAGGGCAAAGCACAGCCCTTGAAGGGCTATCCCCTTCAAGGCGTCGGTAATTGTTCGGCGCCCGTCAACAGCAGCGGAGCTGGCGAGGAGAATCTCCCAGTATGACTCCACCGTGGTTGGGGATGGAGGGTCTGGGAAGGTAGGGCATGTGAGGAGGATGTGAATAAAGTCTCCCGGTTTCCCGCATACTTACAGGAGGAAAGGAACTGATCGGGGTAGCGGGCATGAACGAGAATAGGGTAGGAAGCAGTATGGGTCTGGAGTCGGCGCCAGTGGGAGGCTAGGGTTACGTAAACGTGCCGGGTATCTCGGTAGTAGGTAAAGATATCTCTGAAGGCACGCATGCAAACGCTCCTGGGATGGCGGAGGGGGTTCAAATGCACCCCGGAAAGGGAGACGTCGGACGAGGGAGTGGACCTCCTCGTTTTCCGGGAAGCCTGCTTGTGAGGGGATTCAGATAGGGGTTACGGGGTGGTTGGGGTGCCAGAATCGTAGAAGCCGAGCCGCGGTGCGGGATATCAGGCCTTTAGCGAAATTGTGCGGGGCGGACTTTGAGTCGGAGAGAATTTTGGTGGCAGAGATAGAGATGAGAGCGAGCGCAATGGCTGCTTCCTCTGCAATTCCTGATGAATATGTGGTGATAGAGCCTGATGCGAGCAATCGGGAATGATTGTTAGCGACGGCGAGGACCATGCGGGAGCCCGACGAGTACTCTGCCACGCCCACGCAAGCTATCTCGGAACTTTCGCAGTACATATTGTGCAGGGCTTTGGCACGGGCTGCCTTGCGTTCTCCTTCGTGCTCCGGGTGCATGCTCTTAGGGATGGGATGGATGATGAGATGGCACGTAGGTCTGGAGACAGGGGGGCCTCCCCGGTAGGATGAGCGATCGGGGCGATGCCCAGCTGACAGAGTGGTTGAAATTATTCCCATGCCTTCAACTACGGTACCTCTTTCTTCTTTCACTCCCTCTCCTTGTTTTAAGGCGCGGTTTGGGTCTCGACCGAGATGTGAGACACTTACTGCGCCATTTCCTTTCCTCAAAATACAATTTTGTTGGTGGCCGCGGCGCAGGATATATAGCATTTGCTCCTCCCGCTGGTTAGCGCTTCCAGCGCATTTTAACAACGCACTGTTTTCCAATACCGTACTTATATAGGCTCCAGATGAGTCTTAGTGAAGAATATGGTCCCCCTAATGCCATTTTAACGTAAGAAAAAAATGTGAATGAAAGCTCCTCTGCGCTAACTCTCGCAGCTTTACTGCTTAGGTGGTGCGGTTGCTTTATCCAGGCAGCTCCGCATAGTTACCTATAAAAAAAATTGTCTTCACCTGGATGTTTCGTATCACAATATTGTGCATGCTTTAATTACAAATGTGTATTAAATTTTCATGACACCTTCGTAAAAAAATTGCCCATTCGAAGAAGCACAAAGTGATTCCTTATGCTGACGAGCCGAATTCGAGCTCTACAGTCACGGCCAAAACAATTTGGCCGAGCATGCCTTGGCGATAAAAATCATATCGGTCTCGATCTACTAGAAATTAGAAGGTGCTTGCAACCAATGCTACAAATGTCACAGGTACGGTCATGGACAAACTAAAATTTTTCCTACTTTCTCTACGCAACGTGTGAGAAAAGTTCAAGCGTGAAGTGTGCTCCGTGTCATTTTTTCCACAATTCAATATCTCTTCAGCAGGAGAGTGATGGGATGAGTGATGTCTGAGTGATGAGCAGTTTTTACCAACAGGTGACTCGCTCGTCGCTTTCCCATTTGCAGAGCGAAGGCATTACACAGCAAAACTGAAAAGAAGGTTAAGAACCTGTTTAGTGCCGATAAGTCATCGCAGTAAAAAATGCTCATGAGTATATTGGCATGATCAGATAATGGTTTGGTTTGGTTTGGTTTAACGTCCCAAAGCGACTAAGGCTATGAGAGACGCCGTAGTGGAGGGCTCCGGAAATTTCGACCACCTGGGGTTCTTTAACGTGCACTGACAACACACAGTACACGGGCCTCTAGAATTTCTCCTCCAAAGAAATTCTAGCCGCCGCGGCCGGAATCGAACCCGCGTCTTTTGGGTCAGCAGCCGAGCACCATAACCGCTGAGCCACCGCGGCGGCCATGATCAGATAACGTTTTTCGCATATATTCGGTATTTTCGTTACATATCCGGTGCTCCGTTTGGTTTAGGTTTATGGGGTTTAACGTCCCAAATTGACTCAGGCTATGAGGGACGCCGTAGTGAAGGGCTCCGGAAATTTCGACCGCCTGGGGTTCTTTAACGTGCATTGACATCGCACAGTACACGGGCCTCTAGAATTCCACCTCCATCGAAATTCGAACGCCGCGGCCGGGATGGAACCCGCGTCTTTCGGTTCAGCAGCCGAGCACGATAACCACTAAGCTACCGCGGCGACTGATAAACAGGGTGTCCGAGCTAATTTAGACCAAGAGTTATAAAAAAACAAAGCGTTCTTCAGAACTGATATTGCGTGGGTGTTGTTAGGAATTATCCAAAGTTACAGTACTATTTTTACGTTCCTCCTATTTGGATAATTAGTAGAGATAAATAAATTAACTTTTTAAATATAGTTTGAAACCTTCAGGCGTCAAAAGGAAAGTTCTGGACCTCCACAAATATTGTGCTACCCTGGCACTTCCAACAGAGGTAGACTTAGCGTGGCCGTTTTTATTCGGGAAAAACGAAAGCCCGCGGAGTTTAAAAATGCCACGTGACAGCACGCTCCGTGCGCCCGAATGCGCCGCGAGTACACCGCTCTCATCCGTACTTTGTAAAAAGCATCACTCGCTTCGCGCCTTTCGTGATGCCCAAGACAGAGCTTCGTGTTGAGCTTGGTTCCTAGATAAGCGCCAGTGGGTTCGGGCGGCACTTGAAAGAAAACGCGGCTTCTGTTTTTGATCGTGATTCACGCGACGTTATCAATCTTGTTATATGCGCCTTTGCTTGTTGGGATCATGCTCCCAAATTCGAACTCATGAGATTGTCATCGTTCCTCCGCATGCAATCTGCTAACGTGAGAGCGCAATTATCGCCGTAGAAACGGGAGCCGCGCTTTCTTTCACCGGCCGCCCGTGCCCACTAGCGCTTATATTCGAACCAAGCTCAAAGCGAAGCTCTGACTTGTGCAGCATGAAAGGCGCGAAGCGAGTGATGCTTTTTACAAAGCACGGATGAGAGCGCTGTAATCGCGACGAATTTGGGCGCACGGAGCGCGCTGTCACGTGGTATTTTTTAAACTCCGCGGGCTTTCATTTTCCCGAATAAAAACGAACACGCTAAGTCTACCTCGTTAGATGTGGCTGGGTTGGACAATATCTGTGGAGCTCCACAACTTTCCCATTGACGCCTGAACGTTTCAAGCTATATTTAAAAAGTTAATTTATCTCGTCAAATTAACCAAATAGTAGGAGCCAAAAAAATGTTACTGTAACTTTAGATAAACCCTTGGAACATCCACGCGATTTCAGTTCTGAAGAACACTTAGATTTTTTATAAACCTTGGTCCAGGTTAGCTGGGACGCCCTTTATATCCTTTACCAAATCCACTTTATTTCCAACCTACAAGTTGGGGGTCCCCCAGGCAAAAAGCTGTCTCAGACAGCTTGACTGGGCCCTGGGGGCCTACAGGCAGCATCATGCAGTGGACCTCACAGCACTATAAAAATGAATATGAACATGGAAATGCAGTGCTTACATTTCCTAAAGAATTACACACACAACAGATATCAAGATGAATATGAACATGAAACTTACAAACAGCATTTACAGTGTTTACACTTCCTGAAGAGGTATACAATAATATTTCAATATAATATATTTGATTTCAATACGTTTAAAAAGAAACAAACCAATGCATGCTAGCACATTATGATGCAAACAAAAGTTAAGGCAGCGTCACGCAGTGGACCTCACAGCACTATAAAATTGAATATGAACATGGAAATGCAGTGCTTACATTTCCTAAAGAATTACACACACAACAGATATCAAGATGAATATGAACATGAAACTCACAAACAGCTTACAAACATCAGTTTTCCGCCGGACGAGTAGTGGTGTCAGTTCATTGGTCAGTGTCATTTATTTGGATTGCAGTAATATTCATTGAATATTCATATAGCGTCCCAGCTAACTTGGACCAAGATTTTGGTTTGGTTTGGTTTATGTGGTTTAACGTCCCAAAGCAACTAAGGCTATGAGAGACGCCGTAGTGGAGGGCTCCGGAAATTTCGACCACCTGAGGTTTTTTAACGTGCACTGACATCGCACAGTACACGGGCCTCTACAATTTCTCCTCTAAAGAAATTCAACCGCCGCGGCCGGGATCGAACCCGCGTCTTTCGTGTCTGCAGCCAAGCACCATAACCACTGAGTCACCGCGGCGGCGGACCAAGATTTTGAAAAAGCCTAAGCTTTCTTCAGAACTGAAATTGCGTGGATGTTGTTAGGGTTTATCTAAAGTTGCATTTTTTGCTCGTTCTACTTGATTAATTAGTCGACATAAATTAATTAATTTTTTAAATTTAGCTTGAAACGATCAGGCATCAATAGGAAAGTTGTGAAGCTCCCCAAATATTGTCCAACTCAGGCACTTCTAAAAAGATAGACTTAGCGTGGCCGTTCTTTTTTTTAAGGAAAAACAAAAGCCCGCGGAATTTAAAAAATGCCACGTGATGGCGCGCACTGTGCGCCCGAATGCGCTGCGATTACAGCGATCTAATCAGTGCTGTGTAAAGAACATAACTAGCTTCGCGCCTTTCGTGCTGCCCAAGACAGACCTTCGCGTTTTGATTGGTTCCAAGATGAGCGCCCGTGGCTTCGGGCGGCAGTTGAAAGAAAGCGCGGCTCCCGTTTTTCAGCATAATTCACGCCACATTATCAAGCTTGTTATAATACGTGTTCGCTTGTTGGGGTCTTGATCGCAAATTCGAACTCATGAGATTGTCATTGTAAACGCAGTTATCGCCGTAGAAACGGGATCCGCGCTTTCAACTACCGCCCGATGCCACCAAGCACAACGCGAAGCTCTGTCTTGGGCAGCACGAAAGGCGCGAAGCGAGTGATGTTTTTTGCAAAGCACGGATTAGAGTGCTGTAATCGCGGCGAATTCGGGCACACAGAGTTCGCTGTCATGTGGTATTTTTAAACTCCATGGGCTTTCGTTTTTCCCCAATAAAAGCGGCCACGCTAAGTCTATCTCGTTGGAAGTGCTTGGGCTGCAAAATATTTGTGGAGCTCCACAACTTTCCTATCAACCCTGAACGTTTAAAGCTATATTTAAAAAGTCAGGTAAATTATCTCGACTAATTATGGAAATAGGACGAGCAAAAAATATAGTACTGTAACTTTAGATAAAGCCTAACAATGTCCACGACATTTCAGTTCTGAAGAACTCATGTTTTTTCAATATATCGGTCCAAGTTAGCTGGGGCGCCCTGTATATCCGGTACGAACGTGGCAGAATTACTTTTAAGGCAAGCCTCTAATGTCTCATCGTTGTAAGCAGCAGTTGTCGACAGAAATGTCACGCTTTTCAATTGGTCGAAACGGTCGTTACGTCACAGTGCGCGAATTTCAAACGGGGGCAATTGTACTTTGGCTAGTAACCATGCAACCATTTGAAGGGATCGTATAGTGATGCTCCAAGTGGGACTGAGCCTAATTAATTGCTTAATTACCAAATTAGCCTAATTAACGTTTCTAGTCAGGCCATATAATTCAATAAAACCGAGTAGGAAATTGGTCGAGCCCGGGAATCGAACCCCGTTCTTCGGCGTGCGAGACGAGCATGCTATCCACTCCGCCATGCCAGCTCGATGGCTTGGAATGAACAAACTCGCGTCTAGTGAATACGGTGTCTTCGCTCACTCACATCCTCCTCCCTTTCCTCCTGGCGAGGTTTAGGTGTCCACCGAGGTATGAGAGACAGATACATTTCCTTTCCTCAAAAACCAATTTACCGACGAGCGAGGCGTAGAACCGAATGGGCGATGGCGTTCTATGGACTCCCTGGCAGCGTTGCAAGACTCAGTCGCGTTCCACTCTTAGAGGCGAAGCTTAACATCTTAACCACACATCAGTAACCACACTTTAGGTGAAAAAAGTGCCCCCCCCCCCCCCTGAATTTTGACGGCTGTCCATCGAGATATGCGAGAGTTACTGTGTAATTTCCTTTCCTCAAATACAATATTCATTTTCTTCATTACAGGCCCTCTTTGTCTTCTTTCACTCCCACTTCCTCCCTTCCTCTACGGTGCGGCTCAGGTGTCCACCTAGATGACAGAGAATTACTGCGCCATTTCCTTTCCTCAAAAAGCGTTGCGTTCAAAGGGCAAGGCATCGCGCCGAACGGGTGGTGGCGTTCCGTAGACTCCCTGGCAGCGTTACAACACGCTGTCGCGTTCCGCTCCTAAAGGCGAAGCTTAAGCGTCATTAATTAGCAGTTAATTAGTATTCAGGCATTAATCAGTAATTTAGCATTAATTAGTGATTTGTCATCACTTAGTAATTAGTACTCAATCATATGTGACGCCACCAGTGCCACAGAAGCAGCGAAAGTGGTGCGGAAAACGCTTTCGCCTCTACGCACTTTAGACAGTCAAAGTGCCCCCTGAATTTTTGAAAGTAATCAATTAAATTACCAATTACTTTTCTAGAAATCTGTCAGAAGTAATTAAATTACATTACGAATTACCGCTCTCAAACCTAATGACATCACACTGCAATTACTTCCCAAAATATCGATAATCACTGTTCAATCACTTTCTGGTTTCGACGCATAAAAAGTTGCGCATTGCTCATAGCACCAACACAATTTTAAGATTTCTTTGTATGCGCCGCAACCGAGCTTCAAACTGAGCCTCGGAAATTTTGCCGCTCTGAAGAATGGTCGCCCTAGTACATTGATTGGTTTGGTTTATGGGGTTTAACGTCCCAAAGCGACTAAGGCTATGAGAGACGCCGTAGTGAAGGGCTCCGGAAATTTCGACCACCTGGGGTTCTTTAACGTGCGCTGACATCGCACAGTACACGGGCCTCTAGAATTTCTCCTCCAAAGAAATTCTAGCCGCCGCGGCCGGGATCGAACCCGCGTCTTTTGGGTCAGCAGCCGAGCACCATAGCCGCTGAGCCACCGCGGCGGCTAGTACATTGAACAGCCGCTTTTCTGACGCAGATGATATCAAATTAGTCACAAAATCTATAATCAGAAGTTGATCATTCAATGCATAATATTGATCCGTTGCAGCGGCTGAGTGGTTAAGGCGCTCGAGGCGGAATACCCGAGTTCAAACCCGACGTGGAGCGGCCGCGGTAGGGCTGCTGTGACCAGCCTATTACAGCAGGGCGGCGCCCCGAGAGCATTTATTGGCACGGCAAGGGGCCGTCTGCTAAATTTTTCGAAAAAGTCTTAAGGATTACGCAGCGATCAAAATAAGTAATATTTTATTTTGCGAAAACACTGCGTTGAATGTTGTAAAATATTAAGGAAAGCAAGCAGCACACAAAATTATGCTATTAAAATTGCTGGTTGGTAACTTTTACTACTGCGGGAGTGCGCTGCCGGGGGTAAAACCCTACAAGCCAGCTTACACAAAAACAGCTGATTCCACGCCTTACTATTGTTTTTTACGCGATGTCCCAAGTCAAGCTACTGTGCGGTTAACGAAGTGTGCAGAAAAATCTGAATGAAGGCTATGGTGGCTATGCGTCTGGCGCGCAAACCTGCAAAGAGCGCTGGGTACGAAATCGATGAAGACTACTTCTTGAAGTCTGTCTTGTTCGGCGCTTACCATCGATGAAAAAAGTGTCAAAGGGTGAAGTGCTGGAGTATATGACGTGGGACTTTTTGTTTCTTTTCCCTTGGGAAAGAGAAGACGGCCACAAAGTACGATTTGCGGAGAAAAACAAAGCTCTTTCCCAGCATAAGCGAGTTTTCTTTATATGGCGCTGTGGCACAGAGGCGACCGCGGGAACGCACTGCTTCTGCGCGCCAACTTTACAGATTGCCTCCGATATCCGCCACAGGCATTTTCTCCCCGTCGGTTGTGCGACGGCGGCGTGCGTCTCGTTACCAACGGCACCTTGAAAGCCGCCGGTGGCAAAGGACCGCAGTGCACGTAGCAGCTGCGCACCACCAACAGCGCACTCGCACGCACACTTCCGTGTTCATCGGCGGCTTCGTCGCACAGCCACTCCGCAGTCTGCTTCTCCAGTTGAAATAGGCGTCGAAACAGACCGTCCGGCAAGTGAAACGCGTCTTCATGCGCCCTCATTTGCCGTTGCTCACGCCGGCGCAGCCTGCTCAGTCGTTTCGTCAAGTACACCGCCACCCTTTTCTGTGACAAACGCAACGGCCAAATTGAACGCCTCGAGGCAATCACAAAAACAATTTGCGCCTGCATAATTAGGCGCGCAACATCATCACTTCTGCCACATCTGTGACGTAATCTGCCGCCGCCCATGACGCAAAAAAGTAATGCGGCTGCCGGCCACGGCCAAACAAACAGGAGCGGGGCTAATTTGTAATTTTATCGTTCCGTTGTACGGTCCCAGAAGAATTATTAGGTGCAGTGTTAGCGCATTCCCTATGTCTGTGCACATCGGCTAGTGGTCTGAGCACGCGCACTCCTCACGCGATGATAGCACGCTTGTTTTTGAAGCCTCCTTCAAACAGGTATTCCGGGCATTGCAGACAACATACTGCAATGCAGGCTTGTCCCCATATAGGTCATGCATACCTGCTCTGGCTAGACGAAGCCCTGCTCTTAAACGTGCACTGAAGAGGAATCTGAACTTGTCTTTTTGCCGCGGGAACTCGATCTACACGTTCCGACCTTTCTTAGAAACTTCGATTTATTGCCCTGTGTGGCCGATTTCTGTAATTAAATCGGATTAACGTCCGGCTCCCGCCTTTTTTTTTAATTCTCCCGAGTACGGGGGGCGGAGTCGACCAACGCGTGGAGCGCCTTTCACCCAGTCCCGTGGCGGCTTGCCGCTCTGCCATCGGCGGAGTAATACGTAGTAGTCCGTAGTAGCAAATAGTCCGCGCGTATTTTTATATCTGCGGGCTTATTTTGCGGCTATGTTATCTGCGAATGAAACTATTTATTCATGGAAACCTAAAAAACAAATAAAGCGAAAGCAAAGCCTCCATGGAGCTGGCTGAAAGGCACTTCACGCGTTGGTCGACTCCGCCCACCGTGCGCGGAGATTTAAAAAAATAAAGGCGGCAGCCTGACGTTCATTCAATTTAATTAGGGAAATCGGCCACAGAGGGCAATAAGTCGCAGTTTCTAAGAATGCTAGGAACGTGTAGATCGAGTTCCCGCGGCAAAAAGACAGAATCCTCCTGAGTGCACCTTTAACCGTCCCCCAAATTAAGCCCAGGAGGCTGCTGTAGCGAGTGATAACGGCCACAGCTCTTTGGATCCTTTTTCCGTGGGAAATCTGTATTTGGGGACCATTCCAGTCATTTGCCTTTGCATGAGGAACTCGCTCGAGGTTTTCAAAAAACACTCGATTTCCCACGCCGCGGAATATATTTATAGTTTCACCCGCCGCGGTGACTCAGTGGTAAAGCGCTCGTCTACCGAGCCGGAGTACCCGGGTGCGAACCCGACCGCGGCGGCCGCGTTTCGATGGAGGCGAAACGCAAGAGGCGCCCGTGTGCTGTGCGATGTCAGTGCACGTTAAAGATCCCCAGGGGGTCGAAACTATTTCGGAGACCTCCACTCCTCCTCTTTCCTCTTTCCTCTTTCTCATCTTTCCTCCTCTCCTCCTCCTCCTCTTTCTCTATTTCTTCGTTCACTCCCACCTTCCTCCCTTCCCTTACGGCGCGGTTCGTATGTCCGCCGAGAGATGTGAGACAGACACTGCACCATTTCTTTTACTCAAAAACAAATTCAGATTTATAATTTACATCGTCGCCACTTGCCTCCAAGGTGTTCATGCATACTCACCGATACGTCATTGTTAAAGGTGCAGTGAAGAGGAATCTGAACTCGCCTTTTTGCCGCGGGGACTCAATCTGCACGTTCCGAACATTCTTAGAAACTGTGATTATTGCCATGTGTGGCCGATTTCGCTAATTAAATCGAATTAACGTCCGGCTCCCGCCTTTTTTTTTAAATTCTCCCCCGTACGGTGGGCGGAGTCCACCAAAGCGTGGAGTGCCTTTCACCCAGTCCCGTGGCGGCTTGCTGCTCTGCCATCGTCGGAAATACGTAGTAGTCCGGAGTAGCAAATATTCCGCGCGTGTTTTTATTTCTGTGGGCTTATTTTCCGGCTATATTATCTGCGAATGTAACTATTTATTAACGGAAACGTAAAAAATAAAATAAAGCGAAAGCAAAGCCTCCACGGAGCTGTCTGAAATGCACTCCACGCGTTGGTCGACACCGCCCACAGTACGGGGGAGAATTCGAAAAAAAAAGGTGGGAGCCGGACGTTAATTCGATTTAATTAGGGAAATCCGCAACACAGGGCCATAAATCGCAGTTTATAAAAATGCTCAGAACGTGTAGATCAGGTTCCCGCGGCAAAAAGACGAGTTTAGATTCCTCTTCAGTGCACATTTAAGGCAAACTTACTCCTGTTACTTAGACACTGTTCAAAAACGTGCCCAACCATCTCGGCTGACGCCAAACGGGCACTTATCGCCTCAGCAGCAAGCACGGAAGCACGTGGGCGTAACATTGGTCCCGGCAATGTGCGTGAAAAGTGACCACTTCCTTCGAGATCGAAACTGTGAAAGTTGGCCAAAGAGACCGACAGAGCACCGGGCAGCTCACCACCACATCTGTGCGACCCAGGATATATGCTAGGGGTGAGTGAACGTGACTTTGTAGTGAGTGGACATGAACGTAAGTGAATGGTTGCCAGTGTGACTGAACGTGAGTGTGAGTGAACGGGTGTGAGTGTTAGTGGTCATAAGAGTGAGTGTGAGTGAGTGGTTGTGAGTTCGAGTGGTCATGAGTGTGAGTTTGAGTGAGTCGTTGAGAGTGTGAGTGACATGAGTGCGAGTGTGAGTGGTTGTGAGATCGAGGGGACATGATTGTGAATGTGAGTGAGTTGTATTGAGAGCAAGTGGTCGTGAGTGTAAGTGTGAGTAAGGGGATATGAGTGCGGGAGGCCGTGAGTGTGAGTATGATTGAGCCACCCCTCATGGAGCCGAGGTATGATTCCTGTATACCACAACGGGAGAATTTTTCGGCTAAAATTCTCCCGGCACTCTCCTCTTATTTTCCCCCGCCGCGGTGGATCAGTGGTTACAGCGCTCGGCTACTGACCCTAAAGACGCGGGTTCGATCCCGGCCACGGCGGCCGAATTTCGATGAAGGCGAAATTCTAGAGGCCCGTGTACGATGTCAGTGGACGTTAAAGAACCCCAGGTGGTAGAAACTTCCGGAGCTCTTCACTACGACGTCCCTCATAGCCTTAGGTGCTTTGAGACGTTAAACCACAATAAATCAAATCAAATCAAATCTCCTCATTTGCTACTTAGGGTACTTTATGAATTTCGCTACGCTTTTCACGGCCCCGATTCTCCGGAGACAGTTCATTATAGCCGCAGTAACAAGTACCCGACTGACCGGGCTCTTACCAGTGATCGGCTACAGCATGATCATATTCCCTGTGTTACTTCTTGAGGCCAACCTTGGCTGCTGCAAACTATGAAGTGCTAAGCAAGATCCACGCGGCTGGAGACACGGTACAGTGGACACAACGAACGATAATTTGCGCCTAATGGGAAAGTTTTTTTTTAAGGAAATGAAATGGCGCAGTTATTGTCTCACTTCTCGGTGTACGCCTGAAGCGCATCGTACGGGAAGGAAGGAGTGAGTGAAAGAAGAATGAGCTTAAGAGGTGCCGTAGTGAAGGGCTGCGCAACAATTTCGACCACCTGGGAATCATTAACGTGCACCAACGTCGCACAGCGTGCGGGCCCCTTTTGCATTTTGCCTCCATCGAAACGCGTCCGCCGCGGCCAGATCCGAACCAGGGTAACCTAGTGCGCAATTCATTACATTGGCACATAGCTGTAATATGAAAAAATAACTCGAATGTCAACAGCGCTGATTGTGAGGGCGAGGATGAGGGAGGGTAAGCAAATTGACGGCGACGGAGGGCCAAATAATTTTCGCAAGTGAAAGTGAGGGCGAGGTAGGGCCGAATATTTCAAGGCGAGGGTGAGGGAGGAAAGGCAAAATGGGAGTATTTGCCTATCTTTGTCCACGACCCGGACCCCTCGACTTTGGGGATGGAGGGTAATAGCCGGAAAGTGGGACCCCAAGTAGAGTGAGTTGTTGCATAGTGTAAGCGAGGTAAGCTATGAAGCCAAATGGCTGCTACCAGCATCAAACACTAGCTGCCGGTTCTAAAGTTTGTTATCTTCCATGCACGATCTCTAAGAGTTTTGACGTCGACCAGCTGCCTTGAATCTCACTGGCCGTCGATTGGGTTGGATTTACAGCAAGGGGACTATCAGGAGGATGCGCATTTATGTCGACAAATACGACTAGAGCAAGCTTAGCAGTGACAACAAGCACTGGGGCAGCACACCCAAGAGGAAGAGACAGATGCGACATGCCCGCTTGGTATAAGACCGTTCAGATTTAGCTCGCAACCTGCCACGCAGATCACCAAAATTCGATTGTGCTCCTCTATTTCGATGAGTTTCTTCTTTTTTACTCATGGCAAGTGATCGCGCTCTTGGGATGCTTTAATTTCATATATCACCGGATCTTCTCAGCCGAAACAGCAGTTCATAAAAATTCAGCTTGCCGTAATAACTTGGACTCTGTTTCAACGACGGCCATTACGCCTTGAATTAAAAATGCTATTACTTGTGGCAAAATATGGCTGCGTAAAAATGGCAGAGGACTTGGTCACTGCCTCTGTGACTATTAGTTACTACGTCCGCTGCATGGAATAACAAACATTAATTCGACACCATTTCAGCTGCCATCGCGGGAAAAACAGTGTTGTTTGACATGAAATTCAGTGGTTAGTCGAAAGAGCTGTGACATCATCGAAGTCACGTGACATCAAGAAACCAATCGCATGATGACTTCAGATTTCAATATTCATTAGCACCGGAGGAGGCTGGGAGGCTGGGGCAGTACAAACGTTCCTACAAGAGAGAGGGCGAAATGGAGAATATAAGCATAGCAAGGGGCGTCAGAGTGCTAGGCGGGAGGCGGACATAACAGATAAAAAATCGTATGGTATTAACGAAGTTAAACCTAATAGATGTGTGGAAGGATACCTTTAGCCTGGTTGGCTCATGGTTTTGCTTTGCTGGGTCGTCAGCACGTCTGGAGACGATATTAGACTCAGGTTAATCCCTGATCAAAGTTAAGCTGATATGATCTGTTCGCGCCGCAGGCGGAAGTTGATAAAGACGACGAGGCGCAATGCACAGCGCGAGAGTGTGATGCAGTTTGACACGAGGCGTTATCGGCTGCGGCGATAGCATTGCCGGTGATACTTATCTGTACGCGCTGCCGCGGGTTAGAATTCTAGTCGCGGAGATATTTAATATTTAATTATTTATTTCAAGCAGACGAAATTGAAGTGACGCCGCTGGTGCCACGCAACGGCTCAGAACCATAAGCTCAGTCCACAAGATAAATGATCGAGGTTGGTAAGCGCACGAGTGCTGTCGCACTAATAAATGAAAAATTCTTGGCCGCGAGTGGATTTCGAATCATAGGCGGCTCGAAAAGATAAGCCTCACCAGCCACTGCATTACACCTGCCAGCCTCTCGCGCTATGCTTTGCGTGCCGTCGTCTCCATAAATTTTCACCCGTGTGCAATAGAACCAGCACACACAGCTTTCGTTTCCCTTTTAAGGTATGTAATTATGCGGCCCCATAATTTTTTTCTTACCTGAAAAAAGCTAAATTCTCCTGAAACAAGTAAGTCACTGCTAGGTGCAGCACGCTCTCATAAAAACCTGCGAGTTATGAGCAGAGATCATTAAAGAAGTTAACATCACCGGAAACACTGGAGAGCATTTAACCCGCATGGAATTTCGGCACAATATCGCAAGTTCTGTAAACAGCTCATTATGTCCTTCCTTACAGCCAGCGATGGCATTATTAAAGTCGGCTGTCGTTTCAGGCTAAAGAAACAAAACTATTCGGGAAGAGCCAGCCTCCACTCTTTTTTTGTAGCTTACCTCAGTTCTTGCCTTTCTTGGCTTAAATCTGAAGCTATGCCTGCGAAGAGCGCTCAATACTTTGGCTATTTAATGCAAGCAAAAATGACGACGAATGCTCGAAGAAGTGTTGATTTCTTGACCCGGATACCAGTCTCTGAATTGCACCGGTACTCACTTATGGGGCAGAAACGTGGAGGCTTACAAAGAGAGTTCTGCTTAAGTTAGGGAAAACGCAGCGAGCTATGGAAAGAAAAATGATAGGTGTAACGTTAAGCGATCGGAAGAGGGCGGAGTAGGTAAGAGAACAGCCACGGGTTGATGGCATCCGAATTGAAACCAAGAGGAAGAAATGCGCTTGGTCAGGGCATGTAATGCGAAGGCAAGATGACCGCTGGTCCTTAAGGGTAACGGTGTGGATTCCAAGAGAAGGCAAACGCAGCAGGGGACGGCAGAAAGTTAAATGGGCGGATGAGATTAGGAAGTTTGCGGGGATACAGTGGCCGCAACTGGCAAATGACGGGGTTATTTGGAGGGACATGGGAGAAGCCTTTGCCCTGCAGTGGGTGTAGTCAGGCTGACAATGAATGATGTGAGCAACAAAATACAGAGGAGGGCCAGGTCTCGTAGGCAGCTGAGTCCCGTGAGGAGTTGACTCCAGATAGGAGTTACACAGAGCACAAGCGGCTTAGTTGGTAAGCTTGGGAAGGCTGTGCAAATGAAATCTCCAAAAAGAACAAATGCCGAAGCCTCGCGTCGTAAAATTATCGCCCTCTCATTTACCGACCATAAGTCATTGAACGCGACTGCAGATTAAGTAATGCGACTACCCTTATTTCCGGCAAGAATGGCCAGCACACCCTCTTCTTCGCGCTATTTCTTCGCGAGTAACACGCCTGTGTCCTCAGATATGCCTGTCTAGAATTTCAGCCAAATCCGCGTGATTACGCGTCCGAGAGTGCAGCACTCGGCTTGAAGCTCCTTGCTTGTGTGACGCAGTTGTAAAGTGACAGGCGACGGTCATCACTTTTTCCTCTTGGACAGCAGTGCCGCTTCGCTGCACTTGCCTGCATGTGAAGTCTAAAGCGACACCACATCTTATCCCCCACTCTAATAGCAGTCACTTAAAGAAGTAGTGCTCCCCCAGCGCCTCAGCATGCCTCAGCGCCTCAGCGCGGCACCATGGACTGAAGTTGGGTCCACAGCAAGGTTCGACCGTACATGCAAAAACCTTTAAAACGCGTTCTCTAGAAAGCCTGCTGCGACACCTTGTATCCACGTTTACAAAACGTGACCAGTTTCGGTCGGCTGGCGGATGATGGTGCCATCTGCAGCAGTCGTCAATGCGGATGGGTTAGTGGCTGGTTGGTTCAAAGGCCTTGACACCAGGTAGATGGTGCCACGTGCTACAGTTCATTAAATGATAGTGCGAGTCCACCTCGCTTAGTGTTAGTGTGCAGCCTTGCTACCGAATCTCCGTGGCCAGCAAACTAGGCTTGTATTTGGCTAATGCCGCGTGCGTGTGCAGCAGCCTATGCCGTTTTGCGCCTTGTGTGTCGCACTGCAGAATTTTCAGCCATTTTGTTCTATTTCAGCCCTGAGTTCAAGTATTAAAGGTGTGTCGTTAAGTCCAGCCTGGAGCATCTATGTCACCTGACCTTGAACCCACGCACTCGCAGCAGGAACGCTTGAAAAGCACTACCTGGCACCGACGATGGCTCGCGAATCGTTCTGAGACTCTTAATCTCAGGGTCGTGGGTTCGGGCCCGACGGAGGCCCGAACTCACGCCGTTTTTTGTACAGGCACTGCTGACGTATAGGAATTCAGTGTTCCCTTTTCGCGATTAGCAACGACTTAACGGCTGCTTCAGTTTCTTCCGTACAGTCAATTATGCTTGACCTTGAGCAAGAGTAGAGACACGAATAGCCGAATTGTGAAGAAAAGGTATCAAAACACGGCACCCCAAGCAGCACAGGTAATCGAACCAACATTGCAAATGAATGGTTTCAGTCTGGTCCTCTGTTGGACCGGATGGAACGGATGCAGAAACAAATCGCTTTAATTAGCTTAAATCAGTACAAAATGTCATCAAGGCTTATCGGGCGTGGAGTAGGTAATGCTTAAACGCTGATCTCTCAGCGGATGCAGCTGAAGGCTTGGCATTCCACACTCGTGAAGTAGACGCCAGGCAAGACGCTGACGCTGGTTCGTTGAACAGGAGAGTACAACTTGATCTGCCGCAGGTGGGTGTCGTAGCCATACTTGTGGTTGGCCAAGACTGCAATCTGTATAAGGAAGACGCGGACAGGGCGGCCAGCCGAGTCTTGCATGGGAATGTGCACCCATCCCATTGGCTCATGCAGGTCAACAGTTTCGAACAGCCGCAGGTCTTCGAAAGTGTCTCCCACTTTCACGGCAATCCTGAAAGCACAGGCAAGACCAAATGTTGACACTGTATAGCCTGCGTGCAGTTTCATTCATGGGGCTACAGCAATCAGCAATGTAGGACGCGAACTGAATTTGACCGGCGGTAATTAGCTGATTAGGGTAGCCTCTTTAGCCTAGAAGATGCGTTCGTCGTGCGAATGCGGAGCATTCTGCGCAGTTGCGAAGGAGTGTCGGGAGGGGGAGAGGGAAGGAAATCAGTGGCCTGCGTGTGCAGATCACGCAGCGACCACCTGAACCGCACTTCTGTCATGATCATAACAGCACCGCAGGAGTGGGAGAAGGCGAACTAAAAAATAACAGCCCTGTGAGACTAGCAGCGGAAACAACGGGAGGTGTAAGTAGACCGGAGCAAATTCCGCGGCATTCGAGAAGAGAGGTTCTAGCCACTAACTGCATTGCGTTGCTGTATGTTTTAGTGTTCATGTTCAGAACCGAGAATGAAGTGCACAGCGTGGTGTGAATAAAATAAAATGAACAATTCCACCCAAGTGCGTCCTGATGAAGAAAGTCAACGGCTGTAATAGACAAACGCGCCGAGGTTCAGCGTGTGCCGTAGATTGCGCGCACCCAGATGAGGCGCGAGGCTCAGCTCTCGCGGTGGGTTGCTCGAACGGAACATTAATGGGAAGCTTAACTAGCTTGCAGTTACCGTGTTTAACGCCATCGCCTAAACACTCTAACTCTGCAGCATGCAACGGCAATAGTGAGCCGTATTGTGTTGAAGAGGGACGCAGTCCAAACAAGAGCACCACCAAGAATGGCAAGCTGCGCAGGCCGCGCCCCGAAGCGATTCCGAAGGCGCGCCCGTCTCGCAATGAATGTAACACGTAGGGGGCGCCTTTTCAACAAAGCTGCCAGTGCCGACTATTTGTAGGCGATGAGTTTAAGAATGTGTGCGACATGTACGACAGAAAATACGGCTTGTGCGAGACATTGCGACAGTCACATTCAACCGAGTATCGCGCTACCGTAGGCCGGGCTGTACATCAATGCCTTATCATGGCATGAGCCAGCAGAAGCAACGAGACTAGGCGCGTGCGCCGGGAGCTCACAGCACGAAGGTCGTTCTCTAAGCCTTTCCGAAATGTACGCGCAACTCCTGTCGCTGTAGGCGCCATCTCTGCTAAGCAGCTATAGAGGCAGCACGTGGCAGAAACAATTTACTTTCAGTACGCAAGGAATATGTGATGATGCTTTTGTTCTTCAGGCCGCCGCGGTGGATCAGTGGTTATGGTGCTCGGCTGCTGACCCGAAAGACGCGGGTAGATCCCGGCCGCGGCGGCTGGAATTTCTTTGGAGGAGAAATTCTAGAGGCCCGTGTACTGGACGATGTCAGTGCACGTTAAAGAACCCCAGGTGGTCGAAATTTCCGGAGCCCTTCACTACGGCGTCTCTCATAGCCTCAGTCGCTTTGGGACGTTAAACCCCATAAACCAAACCAAACCTTTTGTTCTTCATGCGTAAACCGTGAAATAATAGGGAAACTACGTAGGCACAGGTCGGACAAAGCTTAGTGCGAAATTAAAGTTATACATTGTGTTCAAAGTCAGATTTTGAAAGAAATAGATAGAACACTACAAAAAAGTATATTTTGTACATGGGATATGCGGTCAGGGGGAAGCAATCTGGGAGGATGTCATCTTAATATGGGTAATTAACTATATGCGATAATCAACTTTTTATTCTGTGCAGCTAACATTCATGTTTATATTGAAGACTTCGAGATTGTGGCGTGTGATTCCTATTCCATTTTGTACAATTTTAGTAAAGCTCCTGTGTCCTGAGATAAGCGAGTCCAGAATTTCAGCCAAATTCATATAATTACACGTTCAAGAGCGCAGCACTCGGCATGAAGCTCCTTCCTAGTGTGACGCAGGTGTGGACTGACAGGCGACGGGGATTACTTGGCCAGCAGTGCGGCATCGCTGCGTTTGACTGCATGTGAAGTCTAAAGCGACACCACGTCTTATCCCCCACTCTAATAGCGATCGCTTAACGCAGCAGTGCTCGCCCAGCGCCTCCACTATTTTTACAATACCTGCCGAATATAGCCGATCCGACGGTCCAAGGTCCTCCCCTATCCTCCTTCCTTACTCACCCTAGTTGGCTATCCTTTGCACCTGCTCTACTGCTTTGGGGGAGAGTTATATCTGAGTGGCGCCTGACGACGGAAAGCAGAAGAAGAGAATTTTAGAAACGTTCTCTCTTTCTTCCTCAGGTGGCGCTCTGCATCTCTCATAAAAAAAATTGCAACACATGGCAAAAACTGAGAATAATAATGCTCCGAAGTTCAGGCAAGTGTGCAGATATAAATGTCATGTTCGTGAAACGAACACCCGGAAACGGAGCATGAAATCTGACCTACCATAAGTCAGGCCATATCTTACTCGGAGTAATTGTCGCTGTTTGCTCCACTACGCGCAGCAGCCTGAATTGAAGTTGTGTCCACAGCTAGGTCCGACTGAAAAGCTTTCGAACGCGTACTCATGAAAGCGTGTTGCGAAGCCTTGTATGCACGTTTACGAAACGTGACCAGTTTCGTTCTCAACAGTCGGATGATGGTGGCATCTGCAGCAGTCGGCAAGCCAGATGAGTTAGCGGCTGGTTGGTGCAAAGGCCTAGACAGATGGTGCCACGTGCTACAGCTCATTAAATGATAGTCCGCGTCCATTTCCCTTAGTGTTACTGTACAGCCTTCCTACCCAATCTCTGTCACCAGCAAGTTAGGCTTGTATTTGGCTAAAGACGCGTACGTGTGCGCCTTATGTATCGCACGGCGGAATTTTCAGCCATTTTCTTCTACTTCAGCTCTGAGTCCAAGTATTAAAGGTGTATTTTCAAGTCCAGCCTGGAACATCTATATCACCTCGCCTTGAACTCACGTACTCGCAGCAGGATCGTTTGAAAAGCACTACCTGGCATCGACGATGGCATCTGCTAGGGAATCGTTTTCAGACTCTTAATCTCAGGGTCATGAGTTCGGACGCCACGTTGGGCGCCCGAAATGTGGGTGCTTCCAACGCTGCACGCTGTAGAGGTTTTCAAACAAAAAAAAAATCCTAGACTGAAAGCAAGCAATCAGTGAACCATAAATTTGCATGAAAAATTTTCGTTTTTTTTTAATTTTTTCCTCGGCTGGAAAGAAAACAAAAACTTTTTTCTCCAAAATTGCACTGTTTTGTTTTTTCAGGGCTTCAAATCTCTACTCCTGACAACAATCAGGCGCGAATCAAACGATGCTAAACAAAAAAGCGTATGAAGAAAAGGAGGCAGATTAAAGCGAAATAAAGCCCGCTTCAGCACGTGCTCAGGAGCAGTCACCGTTGATAAATTTTGCCGTGCTAGTAGCGTGTTTCACCAGGCATGGGGTGCTGGAACACCACCGCTGTGGCAATGGAGGAAGGAACGTGGATCGGAAAGTTGGAGTAGGGGAAGCAAGGGAAATACTGTATTCACATATTTACAACATTATTTACAAAAGAGACCAACAAAGTAAAAGCTGAGAAGAGTCTCAGAATATCGCTGCTCAATGAATATGTCCAAAGACCTAGGTGTCCCAAAATCCCCAGTTTCAAATAAAGTTTTTACCACCACCACCTCTCTTCTCAATACACAACTTTAGCATACCGTGTACCGTGTTACCGTTACCGATACAGGAGTACCGGGAGCCCGCGCGCAGTCAATGCGCATGCGCAAATTGCCTTGACGCCGCCAGATGGAGCCACGTACCCGGCTGCTGCGCGCGCACGTGAAGCATTGGGACCAATCAACGCGGGCGGTGTGGTGGTGGGCGGGCACCCGGTAGTCCGGTAACAGTAACGATAGCATGGTACATGATATTTTAAAGGTATCTAATGTCTCCGCCCGTCGTCTCCCTGGCAGTGGTACATACATGGTCGCAGGGTCATTGCTGCTGTGTTGGGTGCTGCCACCCAACACCGTTCTTTTCAGGTGGTCGATAGAGGCGCGTACTCGGAGAAGCACCGCTGAAGCAGAATCCCGCACTGCCTCTGGGAAAGGCTTAAGTTAAGACGGCTGTGGCGGGAACAGAGAATGGGAAGGGGGGGGGGGAGTCACAACGCCGTAAAGGCAGTACCACATGGCAGCGTGTCTTCGGCGCCGCGTCAGTGTCTCTGCTACCGGCGAGTGTCGCTCGGCGCCGCAGGAGTCGGCGACCAAACATATTGCCACGTATCATTGTAGTGTTTGTTCGTTCACGCTCAAGGCTGCAGGAAAGCGTTGTTATCACTTTTGTTCGTGACGCGAGAAGCGACCGGGCTAATCTCGATTGTTCACAGCCATGAACAGCTGCATCTACTTGTTTCTAGATTACTCTAGATGATCCCGACCTGTTATCTCGAAGTTTCCTTGCCGGCTTTAAATTGAACGATGCCGCGAGCGGCGGGCATTCGTAGTTCGACGATTGACGAGCACGCTTGTTGCTTACGCCGCCACCGAGTGAGTCAGTTCTTTTGCGGGCGCAAGTCAGCCCAAATAAAGAGCTTCGTTTGCAAGTATTTCTGGTGTCTTCCTGACCGCTGGAGCCGCCGCGGTGGCTAAGCGGTTATGGTGCTCGGCTGCTAACCCGAAAGACGCGGGTTCGATCCCGGCCGCGGCGGCTAGAATTTCTTTGGAGGAGAAATTCTAGAGGCCCGTGTACTCTGCGTTGTCAGTGCACGTTAAAGAACCCCAGGTGGTCGAAATTTCCGGAGCCCTCCACTACGGTGTCTCTCATAGCCTTAGTTGCTTTGGGACGTTAAACCCCATAAACCAACCATCCTGACCGCTGGACTGCCGTCACTACAACGTGACATCTGGTGGAGGTGCTGGGTAGCCTCCCATGTACTGGACACCCCCAGCAAGTGGCGACGCCAGCCCTTCGAGTCATTCACCGGAGGACTTGACTCCAGTCTACCACGCAGCCTCTTGGAGCCTCCAGCCATGACTTACGCCGCAGCAGTGCGCCGTCCTGCACCTCGACGACGGCACCTAAGCCCCTATCGCCATTAGCCAGCTGCGCTGGAGCGCCGCCCTCTCGCCCCAACTCGCCCGTCCTACGAGCGTCGCACACGGCCTAGGAAATGCGACGAGTGGAGAACACCCGACCAGCGCCACCAACTAGGCTTCCACTGCGGAGAAGCCGGTGACATTCTCCGGTACTGTCCATACAGGAGAATGGGCATCCGAGGATTTTCTTACGACGCCCCACGACCCCGACCTGGCCTGCGACCAGCCGCAATCGAAGAGTTCTTGCGTCGGGAAGAATACTCATCGCCGAGCCGCCCATCTCGTTCTCCGTCGCCATCGTCACCGCGCTATGTATCTCCTAGCCGAGGCTACGCAGTGCGCGGACGCTCCCCCGGTCCCCGAAGGTTACACTGAATAAAGCAGCCTCTGGAGGTGAGGTTGCTTCTGAGCGCAAGAACTAAGACCGTCCATCGACGAAAACACAAGACTATGCCTCAACTACGACGACGACCCCTACGACGACGACCCCTACGACGACAACTACGACGCCGACGACAACTAGGACGACGCCGACGACAACTAGGACGACGACGACGACAACTAGGACGACGACGACAACTACGACGACGACGACACAGCCAGATTTGAAAGCTTTTACCGCTGCCCTTAAACCTTATTACGAACGCTAAAGGACTCGAAGTTCGCATTCTCCGCGTTTATTTTCATTTTAAAGCATCGAGACGATGCTTCTTTGCGAGGGGGGTAATGCCACGTATCATTGTAGTGTTTGTTCGTTCACGCTCAAGGCTGCAGGAAAGCGTTGTTATCACTTTTGTTCGTGACGCGAGAAGCGACCGGACTAATCTCGATTGTTCACAGCCATGAACAGCTGCATCTACTTGTTTCTAGATTACTCTAGATGATCCCGACCTGTTATCTCGAAGTTTCCTTGCCGGCTTTAAATTGAACGATGCCGCGAGCGGCGGGCATTCGTAGTTCGACGATTGACGAGCACGCTTGTTGCTTAGGCCGCCACCGAGTGAGTCAGTTCTTTTGCGGGCGCAAGTCAGCCCAAATAAAGAGCTTCGTTTGCAAGTATTTCTGGGGTCTTCCTGACCGCTGGACTGCCGTCACTACAACGTGACAATATGAGGGCGTACGAACTGCCGTCTCCACCCGGGCGTGTTTTGTTTGAATTGCTGTTGAGTTCGGCTCGCCCACGAGATGTTTTGCCCTCCTCGTGCATACAAAAGTGGTTGCGCTGCAATACAAGCCTCTTATGATTGCAAATACTTGTATAAACAGCATATAGACAGAAATTCTATAAATTTAATTGGCTACAAATAAAAAGAGTTGTTTATTCATTTATTAATTAATACCTCAAAGGCCCACTAGAGTCATTGCATGAGGGGTGGACTAAAACATCATTTAATTAGATCGGTGATGAATGATTTGAATGATTCCACGCCAGGATGCATAAAAGCTTCAGCGGGCAGGTTGTTCCTGTCTCTTGCAGCCTGGGAGAAAAATGATTTCAGATGCGCAGAAGTGAATGCTCAAGCTGTATGCACAACTTTCGGATGACTGATACGAAGTCAAAAGCGGTGTGCAGGGGTGATAACAGAGAGACTTCAAGGGGAATGATAAAACCTGTGCAAAAGGCAGAGTCTGGTTATTCGCTGACGGTATTCAAGACTGGGGAGGTTAGCTTTTGTATTCAAGGCTGTTACGCTCGTATGTTATGAATAATCGCAAAATATGAATCTTATCGCGAGGCTCTCGATGGACTCGAGGGTTCTGGCTATGTTATTTTGTTGGGGGTCCCAGACTGAGCATGAATATTCAAGTTTAGGATGAACAAGAGTGAAATAGGCGCACAGTTTTACGGAAGCAGGTGCCAAATGCACGTTTTAGATAACCAAGGACACAGCTTCGTTGGTTATGTTCATTATGTGGGAGGTCTAAGATAATCTTGCATTAGGCAGACTCCTAAATATTTATATGAAGAAGCGTGGGATATCATAGAACCGCGAAGGGTGTAGTTAGGAGTAGGATACTATCGGCGACGATGAAAGAATAATAAACTTGTTTTATTAACGTTTAATAGACATTACCAGTTTGCGCACCACTCTTCCAGAAGTTTTATCTCGCATTGCAGGTGGTACGTGTCTCTGTTGTTGGTGATGCTCCGGTCGTCGGTGAACAAGCGAACGGTGGAAGATAGATTACTTGGGAGGTCGTTAATGTAAAGTAAGAATAATAGAGACCTTAAAACCGTGCCTTGTGGCGCGCCTGAGGTAAAAGGGGGAAATGGAAGATGCGTGATTGTTAACCTATACGAACTGGTGGCGGTTAGTCAAAAAATTTCGGAGCCAATCGTATACTAACGGATTCATCTTTAGGCGTGAAAGTTTAAGTAAGAGGCGTTGATGAGAAACTTTGTTGAAAGTTTTTTCAAAGTCTAAGCAAGAGAGCGTGTAGGGATATGTTCGTTGAGAGCCAGTTGGGAGGTTTTTTAGGAATCCGTCTTGAGAAGGGTGAAAAAAGTTGACAGTCTCCAAGAAGGTGATGATGTGTGAGTAAATTGCGTGCTCCATTAATTTACAGGGAACGCTGGTGAGGGAGATGTATAAAGCCGCAATGTATATAGCCGGGGTGTACGTATAAAGCTGCAAAGTATATGGCTGCCGATACATGCAAACTATCGCATATACTATTAGTATAAATAGTTGTAAATATATCTGAATAAATGGACGTAAACGTCCCCTTCTTTTGTACAGAGTGTGCAGCGAAGTTCCGCAGCTCCATATAAAAGAGCTTGAAACATCCCAGACTTCGCACAAAACTGAAAGCCGCAGCCCTACTGCACATAATTAACCGCTGCCATTTTACTGCGGCTACGAAGACACCTTGTCAGCGTCGAGGACCACACCATTTACTCGCGCAAAACAAATTTCGTTAACAATGGTGCCACGAAACGAACGAACCTAACAACTTACTACGCTCTATTCGTCTGGCACAGAACAGCAATAAGCGGCGCAAACGCCTGAAGAAGCGTCTCAATTACACCAGCCGCCATCCTCAAGTCATACGGGGTCTGTTATGAAAGTAGTAGGGCTCATTTTATTTTGTAAAATTTATTCAAGATAATAGTACAAACGATTAGAATTTTTCAAAGTAGAACCCTTCCGCACTTACACCCTGCTGCCAATGAGTTTTCCAGTTTTCGTACGCCTCCAGAAACGCCTGGACCGGAATGCTGTTTAGCTTCCTCGTCGTGACCTTTTGAAACACCTCTACCGTTCCGTGATGGTTCCCCTTGAGCGTCGATTTTATCCTCTGGAATAGAAAAAAGTCTGGCGGGGCAAAGTCTGTGCTGTAGGGGGCCTGAGGTAGCGTTGCCGCCTTGTGCTGGCAAAAAATCGGGGTCCTCATTCACATGATGAAGGAGATCCTGGCAGATCGCTTTCCGGTTGGCCTTTTGCTCCTCTGACAACACTCCCGCACCAACTTCGCGAACACTTTCCACATGGCTAAGTTTTCGGTCACGATCTCAAAAACTTGGGTTTGAGGAAGGCTCATGTCATCAGCAATCATTATGATACTCATACTGCGATCACAGCTCAGCAAATGTTTCACTGGCTACACATTTTCGTTGGTCTTGCTGGTTGAAGGGCGTCCGGAACGGTCGACGTCTTCCAATCTTTCCTGACCTTCTCGGAACCGCTTGTTCCCCACAAAAAACACCTGATCTACCCATGGCAGCGTCACCGTAGGCCCCCTTAATCATGTCGTGAATCTCTTTGCCCATTTTACCAAGATTTATAAAAATTTTATCGCGTATCGCTGATCCAGTAAACGCTCCATGATTTTGCGTGACGAGACTTTCGACAAGGGTTCACAGTACAAGTGACCAGCTCTCTTCAACGGCCGAGAGCCGACTGCCGATTTTCTCCAGCATTCCCAATATGCCCTGTTAAGTTCGCTGAACTTTCTGCGGTGCCATCCAGCCTCCAGCACAGTGCATAGAACCGCGGACGCACGACGGACACCGCGGACGCACGGCGCGACGCGCGTCGGTGGCTGCTGTTGTTGCTGGCGGCGCCGTCGCCAGAACGTTTGTTCTCTGTCCGGTTTGCCACTTTTTAGCACGAAGTGTTCTGCAGTGCAGGTTTGAACGCCAGCTGTCTTGTTTGTTGCTACTGGACGCTGGACCCCCTCAGGGACAGCCTTTCCTTTTTCTTATAATAAGGAATCTTCGGCGGTGATTGTTCCCGTGGCATACGTGCGTTTCGTATGCACGTGTTCGGGAGGGGAAAAGAAGAGGAAGGCGGAGGTTTGGAACGCGGCGAGTTTAGTGTTTTTTGTGTGCGTGCTCGAAACTTCTCCTTTCCTAGGCGTTTGATTGGCTCTCATCCTTTCCCCAGTATTTGATTGGTTGCTGTCCGCGCCAAGGGCGGAGACAGAAGGTTTAAAACGGAAAGCTCCCGGTGAAGTGGGGCTGATTTTGTGTAATAACGTGTCAGTCATGTTGTAAATAGTTTTCTGCTTGCTTGTTTCTTCTCGTTTATTTTGTGTAAATAAATAGTTAACCTTCTTGTCCCGCCATCGTGTAACGTGACTGTTTGCGACTCCGAACCATCCATTCATCACCAACAAGTGTTTCCTCTCGTCACCACCTGAAGGGGAAACTCAACTGGCGCAGTCGACACGGGATCGCAACGTTTTTCTGCTCGAGGCCTTGGACGGAAGGTGAGAAGATCAAGTCGGTGGACAAGCTGCAGAGTGGTAGCTCGTCCTAAAGGAGGAAACGCGAAGCTGCGTCGAGAAACAGACGAGAGACGCAGGCCAGGACGCCTTCCTTGAGAGCGTCCCGGTGGCTGACCGGCCCGAACGCAGGTCGAGTTCGAGAGGACGCCGGAAGCCCAAGTCAGCGAGGAGCTGAAGGAGCTGGGCGAAGACAAGTCTTCGAGGGTTCGAGACAGCAAGCTGCTGAAAGGAACCAGGCGTCCACGTCGAAAGGTTCAGAGCAAGAACCAGGCGACCACGCGAAGCGCGTTCCAAGGTCGTAAGCTGCTGTGGGACGCACCCGTGTGCGTCTACCTTCCCGGGAGTCCGCTGTCATCAAGGTGAGTGCGACAGCAGTGCGATCGACGGAGCATCGAGAGAGGTAGGGCACCTTTCTGCTTTCTCCGAAGTTGCCATGTCTGTATAGTGATTGTAAGCTATAGGTAGATGCAATGACTGATACAGTGATGGACGCCGCAGGGAATGGTCTAGAGCCTAACAGGCAACCTGCGTCAGCAAAGCAAGTGCCAGCGACAGAACAGGCACTAGGAAATATGACACAAGCGTTGTTTGTAGAAAAGGACCATCAGGTTCAATTGTGTGAAATTGAAAAGTTAAAGCTCCAAATTGAGCTGGAAAAAATAAAACTGACTCAAATGCAACTTCAGTCAGTAGCGGATGCGCAACATGGACAGAGGTCAGGCACAAAGCTGGGCGATTACGCAAAATAATTGAAAGCAGTGCTGGCGCCTATGCCAGAAAAGGATCCAATGGTGCCCGCATGGTTCAAGAGTGTTGACACAATGGTGGAGACCCTTAAAATTCCAGAAGAAATTCGTGGGGCTATTCTGTTGCCATTTCTGACTGAGAAAATGAGGGCGTTTGTAGCCAGCGAATCAGATGGCAGGGTCATGCCATATAAGGAGCTTAAGGAGAGAGTTTTAAAAGAGCTCCGAATGACTCCGAATGAGTACAAGAGGTTGTTTATGGCGGTACGCAAAGAACAAGGTGACTCATGGCATCAGGTAGCGACCAGGCTCGAGACAATGTTCACGTACTATGTTAATAGCCGAGAGGTCGAAAGTTTGGAGGATTTGAGAGATTTGATGATAGCAGATCGTTTCAAACAAGTGCTGCCAGACGAAGTCAGGACCTATGTCATGCAAAATGAGAACCAGAGCTGGCTGACGGCTGATGAAATGGCCGGATTAGCGGAAGCGTTCAAGGAAAACCGGAGGGTAGGCAAAATGCGGGAGCGTTTCGAAGGTTCTAAACCACCGCAGCAAGGTGGGGAGAAACGGGAAAAGCAGCCGCCAACTCCAAGCCCTAACACTAGTGGGAAAAATAGGCATACAGGTGTGAAATGCTTTCGCTGCAAGAAATATGGGCATATCTCTATTCACTGCCCAAGTGCACAGCAAAGGCAGGACGCAACAGATTCCAAAAGGGACACGAGCAAGCTAGTAGCCCGAGCGGAATTGCTTGTCCCCGATAAACTCGCCTCCGAATTGGAAAGGAAAGGAGAACCCGATCGAGCGGTTCAATTAGACTCCCTGACTTGGGTAAAGCTGCAAATCGGAGATTGTCCGAAAGAAGCTTGTGTGGACTCAGGGAAAGAGATTACAGTATTGAGGGCAGCTACAGTACCCGCATCGTGTCGAGATGAATGCTCCGCTAGAATAAAACTGAGAGGTGCGTTTGGACAGACAGTGGATGCAGACCTAATCTATGCGCCTATGTCCTTAGTACCGGAAGGAGAAACAGTCAATCAGCAGGTGCCAGTACTATGCTCTGTAACCGCAGAGCTAGCCGAAGGTGTAGGTGCGTTGGTGACACCAGAAACTTATTCACTGCTACAAAGAATCGAAAAGCAGCAGGTGCCAGATGCAGAAGAGAGAGCTGTTTTCGAATAAGAGCTGAGCTCTACACACGGGGTGGATGAGGACAAAACAGAGGCTACACTCGAGTTCGAGGAGGAAGATAATGCTGAGCCGATAGTTGCCTCAGCTTTTGCTATAGGGCAGGAACGAGCAATGTCAGAAACTACATCCAGGGCTCAAGATTTTAAGGTGGAGCTGCGAGACGATATATCGTTACGAGAAGCGTGGAGACAGGCACGAGAGGGTAGCCACGGGATGGTTGTACACGGGGAGTTACTTTTCCATGAAGAAATGATTGATGGAAAGATGCACAAACAGCTAGTGCTCCCAGAATCTCGAAGGCATGAAGTGCTGGAACTGGCACATGACCGACCAAGCGGTGGGCATTTCTCGGAAAAGAAAACCAAGCAGAGGATTAGAAGTGCATTCTTTTGGCCAACAATGGTAACGGATGTGAAGAACCACTGCCGCAGCTGTCACACGTGCGAAATGTTTTCACATGCAACAGTTAGAGACCAGGTGCCAATAACGCCGCTAACTAGACCAGAGACACCTTTTCAGGTAGTGTTCCTGGATTGCATAGGACCGCTTGAACCTGGGTCGGCAATGGGACACCGCTGTGCGCTAAGCATTGTTGATTTGTGTACGAGATGGGCAGAAGTTACACCGCTCAAAAACCTGACAGCCAAAGCTACGTGTCAAGCGTCGATAGAGGTTTTCACTAGGTTTGGGACTCCTGAACTGATTTGTTGTGACCAGGGAACCAAATTTGTGCCCAAATTAACTCAGGAATTCATGCAAAGGCTGGGAGTTCAGATGCGGTTTTCTACTCCAGAACACCCTCAGATTAACGGGATCGTGGAGGGATGGAACGGAACATTTAAGGCTATGCTTCGACATGTTGTACACGATCATCAGCGAGAATGGGACCGTCACGTTCCATGCATGCTTTGGGCCTATAGAGAAGTACCTCATGATGTGACGGGCAGGTCACTGTTTGAACTAATGTTTGGACGCACCCCACATGGACCGCTCAGTATCCTCCACAAAACGTGGACTGGTGAGTGGACACCGCCGACGGGACTGAACGAACCGGCTGCCCAATACCTGTCTGAGCTAAGAGAACAGATGAGTGACGCCGCGAAAAGGGTTGACGAAAGGGCAGAAGCCATACAGAAGTCATATGCAGCCAAATACAACCTCAGGGCTAGACCAAAAGAGTTCAGAGATGGGGATCCAGTCCTCATACTTGAAAGCGGTCAAGTCGGTAAATTGCAGCCGAAGTGGCGCGGACAAGCTGTTATAAAGGAGAGGAAGCGAGATAACAGCTATGTTATTCACACTGACGAAGGAAGCATATGGGTACTTGCGAACAGGCTGCGGCCTTACGTAGCACGAACTCAGAATGTAGGGGTTGTTTTTGACTCGGATGACGAGTTTGGTGAGACGTATCAGACTCCACATTGCAAATTGAAGAACCGACCTCTAGGGTTTGAGATCCTGGACGGATCGTTGACGCAGCAACAGAGACATGAGCTGTTTGATGTCATAACTGCTGCATCTGAAGTATTTTCCGAGCGCCCAGGTAGATGTAAAGTTGGCTGCCACAAAATAACGCTAGTTCCCAACGCCAAACAAGAAAAATCGCACCTTTATAAGGTGCCTTTTGCATTCAGAAAGGAAATAGAGCGTCAGGTAGCGCAACTGCTGGAGTGGGATTTCGTCTATCCTGTTGACAGTGCGTACGCGCATCCAGTGGTGTGCTTAGCCAAAAGGGATGGGTCGGTAAGGATGTGCATTGATTTCCGGAAATTGAATGCCATTACAGAGTCAGACAGCTTACCTATGACCAATATGACCGAGATGCTCTATGAGGTGTCAAGTGCAAGATACATATCGGTACTGGATATGACGCGCGGATAATGGCAGATCGCTTTAGACGAACAGTCGCAGCGCCTTACTGCGTTTGCCACACCTAAGGGCTTGTATGCATGGAAGGTAATGCCGTACGGGTTGCGAAATTCGGCAGCAACTTTTCAACGGACTATGAATGAAATCCTCAAAGAACACTCTTCGTATGCAATGGTATACATTGACGATATAGCCATTTTCTCGGCAACCTGGCAGGAGCACCTCAAACACCTACGGGTGGTACTAGAGACTCTGAGAAGGGCAGGCTTAACGGCAAATGATGGCAAATGCAAGTTCGCACAAGGGAAGGTAAAGTACCTTGGCCATGTGGTAGGGTCAGGCAAGCATGCTCCCTACCCAGAGAGTAAGCGCCCTCACTAAATTGAGCGCTCCAAAAACTAAGAAGGAGCTGCGTAGTGTATTGGGTCTGTTTAACTATTACCGTGAGTATGTACCGGAGTATTCAAAGGTAGTGCGCCCATTGACGGACCTGGCTAACAGGTGAGTCCCGAATACCCTTCCATGGAATGACAAGGGAGAAGAGGCGTTTTGTGAGGTGAAAAGGGTACTGGCATTGTTGCAAGAGCTGGTCGCACCTGATCACATCCAGGAGTTCCTTCTGACAACGGATGCCTCTGAGGTTGCGATATGAGCATGTCTGTCGCAGTCAGTTGAAGAGGTACAGAAGCCAATTGCATTCTTGAGTAAGAAATTAACGCCTGCTCAAACCAAAATGGTCTGCAATTGAAAGGGAAGGTTTTGCGGTCGTGTGGGCACTGGGGAAACTGGATACCTGGTTATTTGGGGTTAAAGTGAAGGTCGCAACAGACCACAACCCGCTCACGTACCTGACCCGTTCAGCGCCCACTAGTGCGCGGTTGATGCGCTGGTCGCTTGCATTGCAGAAGTATGACCTAGAAGTAGTGCATATTAAGGGCTCACTGAACAGGAGTGCTTATGCACTCTCTCGGTTGGAATGCAAGGAAGAGTAGGATTGGAAGGTTAATTTTAAGGCGGAAGCCCTTAATGCCTCATCGTTGTAAGCAGCAGTCGTCGACAGAAATGTCACGCTTTTCAATTGGTCGAAACGGTCGTGACGTCACAGTGCGCGAATTTCAAACGGGGTTAATTGCACTTTGGCTACTAACCATGCAACCAAATTAAAGGGATCGTATAGTGATGCTCCAAGAAAGTTTGACTGAGTTTAGTTAATTGCTTACTCAACCAATTAGTCGAATTAACCTTTCTAGTCAGACCAGATAAATAAAACCGAGTAAGAAATTGGCCGAGCTTGGGAATCGAACCCCGGTCTCCGGAGTGCGAGTCGAGCACGCTACCACTCCGCCATGTTAGCTCGATCGTTTGGAATGAACAAAGGTGCGTCTAGTGAATACGGTGTCTTCGTTCACTCCCATTTTCCTCCTTTCCCGTTACGGCGAGGTTTAGGTGTCCACCGAGATATGAGAGACAGATACATTTCCTTTCCTCAAAAACCAATTTACAAACGAGCAAGGCGTATTTGTCTGCGTTTCAGATTGGTCCAAATTGTCGTGACGTCACCGGGCGCGAATTTTGACGGGTGTCCACCGAAATATGTGACAGTTACTGCGCAACTTCCTTTCCTCAAATACAATTTTCGACTAGTGTGTACTGAGATATGTGAGACAGTCAATGCGTAATTTCGTTTCCTCAAATACAATTTTCATTTTCTTCATTACGGCCCCTCTTCTTTAACTCGCACTTCCTCCCTTCCTGTACGGGGCGGCTCAGGTGTCCACCGAGATGACAGAGAATTAAAGTCCCATTTCCTTTCCTCAAAAGCGTTGCGTTCAAAGGGCAACGCATCGCGCCGAACGGGTGGCGGCGTTCCTTTGACTCCGTGGCAGCGCTACAACACGCTGTCGCGTTCCACTCCTAAAGGCGAAGCTTAAGCATCATTAATTGGCAGTTAATTAATGCACCAACAAAATGTGCAGTGAACAATCGCGTAGCAGAATGCAGCTCTCAGGCTTCGCCTTTCACCACTTTAGCCGCTAAAGTTCCTCGTAATTTTTGTGTGCATGCTCGAAACTTCTCCTTTCCTAGGCAATTGATTGGCTCGCATCCTTTCCCCAGTATTTGATTGGTTGCTGTCCCCGCCAAGGGCGGAGACAGAAGGTTTAAAACGGAACGCTCCCGGTGAAGTGGGGCTGATTTTGCGTAATAACGTGTCAGTCATGTTGTAAATAGTTTTCTCCTTGCTTGTTTCTTCTCGTTTATTTTGTGTAAATAAATAGTTAACCTTCTTGTCCCGCCATCGAGTAACGTTACTGTTTGCGACTCCGAACCATCCATTCATCACCAACAAGTGTTTACTCTCGTCACCACCTGAAGGGGAAACTCAACTTCCCCCTTCAAAGATCCTGCACGCGCAGACCGCCTCTCGTCCACCCGTTGGCCCAGGAAAAAACCAGTCCTACTACTTCCAGAACAGACCCTGTAAGCAGAGAGAATGCCTCAGCCCACCTCGGCGAACAGCGAGCAAAGGTGCCGGTCGAGCCGATAAACGCTGGAAAAAGCATCGCGCCGCGGATGAAACGAGAGCTACACAGAAAGGGGTAGGAAGCAATTCTCTGACAGTCGCGTGGTGTAGGAGCGAGAGAACAAACTTTTATTAATCGAATATAGAGGATGAGCCGGAATCTTCTTGGACCGCAGCCCTATAGTACGGGATGCCGCCGCATCACGAGCCCGGCGTGCGAGGGCAGCTTGCGCCGTCGAACTGGAGCACTCGCAGCCCCTTTGCCGTTGAAGGGAACTGGCCATGCCTGTTTTTGTAATAGTCGATAATTTCTCGAAACCGCAGAAGCGGTCGGCCAGGCTCGTCGGTTGGAGTAGGACAGAGCAATCAATAAGGCGCGCCCATGTGCAAGCATGACGCAAGCAGTGCTACCATCGGCTAGGCAGGGTGTCGCGTAACCGATGCTATTTATTACGTACGCCTGGATCAGTTATAGTAAGTTTCTCTCCTTGAGGCGTCTTTATTTTGACGCGATCCTCCGCAAGAGCCCGAGAGTTTGCATCGCGTAGCTTTGTACGAGGCCGGAGAGAAAGATTAACTAGACTCCCTAATCCGGAGACGCGTTACGAAGGCGCTCAGGATGCACATGGGCACATCGACCGAGCGGCTGCTCGAACTCGGGGTGCACAGCACGCGGGCAGAATTGATGGAAGCAGTGCACGTCTCTATATTTAGACTAAGTACGACCGAGACGGGTAGGATGACCCTTGTAAAAGTGGAACTCAAGCAGACAGAGGGATGCAAACAAAAGTCGAAATTAGCAGGGAAAGCAGGAACGCAATGGCAATTCTTCGTTCCTTATTAACATGTATCCATATTTAAACGTAGAAAAAAAGGCTAAAAGAGCCGAAGATCAATAGCAAAAGATTCGGAAATATGGAAGCGAAGGGAGTCGCCAATGTCGATGCGGCGAGTGGCAGAACGGGTGCTGCCCCATTTCTTTTATTTCATATCCGGGGTCATTCCGGAACTTTTGGAAACGAGTTAGCCGACCAAGCTGCTGGTAGTGCCGGCCAGTTTGGAAGTTTACATATTTCTATCCTTTCACGTCGTTGCGTGCGTTCCCGTTTGCATCATTCTTCACTTCTTTTATGGAGCATTTTTTGGCGCGAGAATAATGATGGCACTGAACTATTCAATTAGATCCCTGATACACATAATATTCCCCTATTCGTCTACCCAGGAATCCTCTAATAACTTTACTTACTGGACATGGTAGATTTTCGTTCTATTTTAAAGGATTTGGCCTGTCTCCGTCTTCAACTTGTTTCTGTGGATTCTTATGTGAAAATATCCGTCATTACTTCCCGGACTGTTCCGTTACTGCTTCTTTAGTTTCTCGCTTAAAATTTCTTTGCTCATCGGACATCACACCATGTGTTTACCCCTCCCTTCTCCGAAACCCTTCTACTTGTGCTCTACTCCTTCAAATGGTTTCTCTCATAAGTAGTACAATTCCAAATTATTAACGCTGATTTCTCTCTTTCCTCTAATCTCTCTTCCCCAAGCTCTGCACACAGGAGCGCCCCGTGGTCCTTTATTGAGCGTAGGTGGCTTTGACGAGGCGTGACTGTGACTGTGTCCATGACTGTGTGACTGAATCTGTCTTGACTGCGTGACTGTGACTGTGTCCTTGACTGTGTGACTGTGACTTTGGTTTTTTCTTTTGTCTTGATTATGTTTTTATTTTTCTGATTTTTATTTTGTGGCCGGCGCTCACTGCTTTCTTCGACTGTTACGGTGACAATGACTTTGCAGTGACTTGGGTTTTCTCTTTTTTTATTACTATTATTTATTCCGCGGACTGCACGCTGTGCTTTTATTGTGACGAGACTTTTGTTTTCTTTTCTTTTGAGTTTTTTTTCTGCTCTGGTTTTCGCTTAAATTTTTTTTCTTCTTTGGAACAATTAGTTCTTTTTAATTTATTTTGAATTGGCGTTAAGCCTGGCAAAGCATTGCTGGTCCAGGCATCCTCTCTCTTTCTTTTATGCTTTTTACCTTTTTTGAGAGGACCAATAAAAGTGTAAAAGGGTGCGGCAGTAGCCTCGGTAGTCGATGGCCGAGGGCCACCGCTTTCCGTGGCAGCCATCAGAGGCCGCAACATATAAACTGCGGAGGAAGTTAGGGTAACGCTCGCTTGCGTAGGAACGCAAGCCAAGTTCATAATTAGCGACAGCAAAACTGTCGACGAAAATTTTAGAAAACGATAGGCTACCCCAAATAACTCTGAACAGAAAAATTGAGCTAATTTGGACACCCGCGCACGCTGCCACGCATGGTAACGAGGGCGCTCACAAGCTAGCCCAAGCTCTACTTCTGGGTAGCCGTCGAGCCCCCCGCACACTGGGCATACGACGAGTGTCTGCAAAATTGCGGACAAATCATCAACCCTTATCAATTGGCATGTAGATTGGTACCCCCGCCAGATTCTCGCTTAAAAAATAAACAAGCTGTCGCATGGAGGCGACTCCAAACTAGTACCTTCATGATCCCGGTCTGGGCGTTTCACTTGCAAACCGAGCATAGGGACAACGATCAGCGCAAACACAGTGAGGCGAAAAGGACCCTTGACCACATAATTAGGACGTGCCAACAATACCAGCGGTGGGACCAAATATCGTAAGTAGAGAAATCTGGTAGACCCTGCTGTGAAGCGCGGACCCTACCATCCAGCGACGCACCATCCATCTGGCAGAAGAAGCCGCAACAAACTAAGGGTTGCCTGGGAACCTCTAATCCACGGCCGCAGGACTCCTCGTCTTCCCAGGGGTGGGGAGGGAGGCGCCCTTTTTCTGACGGAAATAAAGCTTGTTTCACTAAATCAATCAATCAATCAATCAATCAATCAATCAATCAATCATTGCGGCTAGCGCTGCAGCTCAGCAACTAACTGAAATGAGGCGTACCGACGGCTCCCATTGCGAAGCGGTCGATGCGGCTGGCATTGTACAAATAGAGGCGGCGCCGGCTCGCCTCACGTCGACCGCACATTCTTCTGTTTACCTGGCCAAGAACGAGGACTAATCACCGTCGCCTGTCGGTGCACATTCTTGTCGGACGGAGTGCCATAGGGAACAGCTGCATCACACCTGGGAGGAGCTCCATGCTGGATAGCGCGCTCTCGCACGAGTAATTAGAAGAATTGGGCTGGAATTTTAGACGCGCCTATCTCAAGGCACAGGCGCTTTGCTAAAATTGTACTAACTAGAATAGTCATGAAATGTCACTACCTCGAAGTTTTCAATACAAACTTGCATGCTAATTAACTGCAGTCAATTAAATGTTGGTTATTGTATTTAGTCAATTATTAACATTAGGATGACAATTATCCTCACAGTTTGTGTCCGCCTCGAAGTATAACCAATTTGAGAAACAACAACTTTTGTGTAGTCTCATTGTATTTGTTTTAAAAATCCTGAAAGTGTAAATTCGAATACCCTGTATGTTGATATCGCGTTTTTTTACCTTTGCTTTTGACTTCCGCACAATATGGAATGCAGCTGGGCCACGAGGTTGTAAGCGAGTGGTGGCAATAAACTCGCGAGTGTAGTTCACGGCATTCAGGGGCGTTATTCGTCGCAAAGTTTGGGTCGTGTGTCAAAGCGCGTGGTTACCCATGTGGGTGAGGTAAAGGTGCAGCACAGCCATAGGAGAGCACAAACCCAAGCAGGGCAGTAATCGGCCCAATATTGGAAACTTATTGGCAAAGGCCGGTCCTACACAGGACCAGAGCGAAAACATCTATTTCTAATATTGGGTCTCGGGAAAGAAGGGAGCAAGGGAGCCAGTAGGTGACCTAGTATGAGGGCGGTAATTTTATCCCATACTGTTCCCTCCTGCCCAGAACTCATGAAAAGGCAGTACCATAAACTTCGTCCCCCCTTTATAGAGAGACCTGCGCAGGCCAATGAACACAACAGCTGTTACTTCGGCGCGAGCTATGGTTGGAACGCTTGGACTTACACACTACTGAATCCGCACATCGGTCGCTGCTTTTCAGTGTCACATAATACAGTCTAATCTGCGAATAAAAAGACAGACGTTGCTAAGCTTCGTTGCTTAGCGTGTAAATTTCCTGGGAGAGCCGGTTTACTGAGCGCTGGGCTGCTTTGATGTTTTGCTTACACAGGTTAGAGAAGTCTCTCACAAATATCAGTCATGTTGAAGTCACTCAAAAATACCAGGGCGTCGTTCACGTATAGCTGCAGATAGCCCCGGTTGAAATGCCCTGGCAGGTCAGCGAGGTAGCGCCTTCAACGGGTGCACAGCACACATTTCTCCAATGTTTAGCGGGCACTCATCGTATGACGCTGATGCTCAGTCTGGTTTCGGCGCCGATCGACCTCCTACTCTGCAGCGCGCTCGACAGAGCATCCTCTGCGGCGCCGACGACTTACGCGTTGCTGCGCGTGGCGGCGGCCGACAGCTTTTGTGTCGGCCATAGTTCCAGCACAAATACGAAACCACTTGCTCCTCTTATTCAAAATAACGCAGCCTCATCACAGCACCACACCATACCTCTCACGTTGGCCGTGGGATGGCTCTGGAATCGCGCTAGCTCTGGGTACCTCTATCTCCTTTTTGTTATCTTAAGCTGGGAGGTGGTTTGGCGCCAGGCCGGGTGAAAGCTTTTTGCGTCACGAAACGTCTGAGTCCCACTATTGCGATCTCCTTAGTTCTGTCTTATCTCAATCCGTCATCTTCTCCGTAGTTCGGATCTATCTCGCGCTATAACTCCGGCGTCACGCCAGCCGTGTGGGGTTACATTGGAGCTGAGCTCTGGGCGGACTCTGTAAAATGGCCCTGATCGTAAAAGTGTCACAATGAACCTCCCGCTTCTTTCCATCCTTCCTGTAACTCTCTTCTTCGTTAATTACGTTGAACACACCGCAGTGGATCGATGGCTTTGACCCTCGGCTACTGGTCCCAAGATCCCGGGTTGAAATCGTGGGCACGATGGCCGGCCGCATTTAGATGCGGGTGAAAAGCAAAAATTCCAGTTGGTAGCGGGATGTCAGCGCCCAGTAAAGAAAACCATATTGTCTGAACTAACCTAGAGCCGTCGATTGCAGCGTCCCTCATACCCACAATTTTCGTTTATAAGTACACTGTTCGCTTCGACTTTATCTGTTGCTTTCCGCAGAACCCACGGTGCGAAAATAGACATAAACACACAGAAATTGTACAATAACAGAATAATTACTCAAACCAAGATAAGCACAGAAATTTTTTTTAATGCTGACTTTGATGAAAGTGGGAAGTTTAAAGCATAATCACCATTTACATGAACGATAACTCAGTAAAAAGTAAAATAAAAGAACATATGTTGCCGGAGGGATACAAACCAGCGACGTCAGCAGCACGGTGGAAGAATGGTCAGCAGCTAGCATACGGTGCATGGATGAATGAATATGGAAGGTAAAGGCACTAGAGAAAAAGGCGAAAGGGCGCTAATACGAAGAACTTTCATATTCCCGATTATTAGCGTTAACAAAGTGTACTGCTGAAGAGTTAATTCCTTGTTACTGCAGCGGGAGAGTTGACATACTAAAATGTGGGAAAAAGGCGGAGGAAGAGGAGCCATGTCCGTTGGTTACCCTACAAACAATTGTGCTACGACGGCAGCAGTTCAGCCTTTTCTTTCAGAGTGTGTTCATGTATCACCACCTGCAAAAAAAAATCCCCTGTGCTTTCCTTGGTTTCAGTGAGTGCTGGCTTCTTTCATATCTATCACTGAAGTTCCCTCATCCAATTCTCTACCGCTAATAAGCGTTCCTTGCAACGTGAAATTCTGAAGGTAGAGCACCAGTGTTGTGGCCTCACAATGAGAGGGCAGGATGCATTAAAAAAAGCATTGATCCTGGGAAAGGTGGAAGCGAAGGAAAGACGGGGAAAGCAGACGATCAGATGAATTGACAGATGAGGCAAGCAAACAGTGCCAGCCTAGCTGAGCATGCTGTGTGATCATGAGGTCACGAAGCTGCACACGACTGATTATCAGCCGTGTCAGCCGCACACGACAGCGCCACTGAACTGCCTCAACAATGGCACAATATGCGCTTCTGACGTCGCGCAGCTGCATGCGATCATCGCGAGATGCCGTAATGGCTGAATTCCGTAGCGCGACTTTGATATAAGCAGCCGAATGTCAAACTGACTGTGCCGCCGCGGCGGGCAAAAAAAAAAAAATAGATGGACAGCAGACATTAGGGTGCCGTACATATTTAAATCTTACACCACCTACACGGGTGAACATGTTTTTTTCTTTCTTAGACAAAGTGGCACGCATCCTCTCTTGTACAGTTGTACGCATTCTCGTCTACTTAATCATCACGTTAAAAAAACTTTTCTTTTTCTCACCAGTGGTGAGCTATGGGAGCACGTTCACGCAGCTCTGTCGCCGCACGTAGCCGCCGCGCATCTCCACGCGCGCTGGATGCAGGTCCAAGACCCCCAGCAGTTTCTTCGTAAACGCTGCGCCGGCAGACATTGTAGGATGTGGCAGCATTAAAATAACTGCAGCTTGGAACGTGGGACAGCGTTCGTGAGGAAGGGGTTGAAAATTTTCTGGCCATGCATGAGCGTTCACCGAACTGCGCATCTCTTGCATTGTGGCGCATCCGTCCGTGCCTGCAAGCGCTAGCTTCAAATTCAGCACATGAAGGCTTTTCTTCCCCTGGATACGGTTCCAGAGGCATCGATATAAAATGCAACGGGAAAGCGTAGTAATGCAAGAAGAAAACACCGTTTCGACGAGGCGCTTTTGTGCACCAAGCCTTTGTTAGTAAAGCGGCGAATCGTGATGATGATTCAGAGCAGCTTCTTGTTTGGACTCAAAGTCGATGACAAAGATAGCCGCACGAGCACTCCTGGACGAAAACCCTTGCGGGCACAAAATAGACGTGGCAAACTTGCTCGTGACACCAAAAATCCGAAAAACCATGTGACCCATCCCGCATAAAAAATTTTCTGCGTTCTGTGCAACAGCGTGAACCAGTTCTGTCGATGAGAGTGACAAAATCCGAGTACCTGTTAGGTGTGTAGCTCTCGTCGCGATCGTAGTCGATGTAGATATAGATCGCCTGTATTGTCGTTTTGCGGGGGAACTGAATATTGACTCGGTGCGGTCTGGCCCCATCCGATTGCCAGTATGTATCAAGGCAGTTGTCTCGCAGCCGATCGACGCCATGTCCTGCGAAAAAGTGTGTTGACAAGAGAGATCAGAATCCCCAGCCAGGACACGGCGTTCGTGACGGTCGGGAGGTGCCTCATAGCTTACCACGCTTGCAGGACGACACCGACCACACAGCATCGAATCCCACTTCGCGCACGTCGCCCTGCCTCACCAAACTCGAGAGGTCTGGAGCAGAGGAAGTGTTCATGGTCCTAATAAGACGAGAGTGGAGGAAGAAATGGGTTAACCAGCAGGAAGCACCGACTCTCCGCAGCGCCGGCCTTAAATGCCAGCGCTTTAGCTAGGATCACACGCGTGAGTAGATTTCCCTGACGTATGGTTCTGAAGCCCTTGCTTGCATGGTGGCTACCGTTACACTGAATAAAAGCAAACGGGTTGCGCGCGACCACAGTGGGAAAATATATGGCACACAACTAAAAGCACGACACTAAGGTAGCGCACAAAACGGCAATGTGGCCTGTCCGCGGGCTCACAGTATTCAGTCTGCTATGCGATGAGACAAGACGATGATTATGAATGACTCGTGTTCGCTTCTGTGGCTCTTCCGGGAACAGGACAATTTATGCTGGAACGGTGCTTTTTAAACCAGGCGCAACACATACCTTTTAAAGATTTTTTCAACTGTTACCAGAAACAGTCCTCGAACCACACGATTTATTTAGAACTTAAGAACGCCGTGAATTCACCATATAAAACCAAGTATTACTGAACGCAATCGTTCACCTCTTTGGTGTACCATCGCGTGAAGGTATCCCTTTTATAGTAGTATACATGTTTAGAAAATTAGCAGTTGGAAACAATCGCTCATGATCCACGGCGTCCTGCATTACTCCGCTGACCAATCACAACAGCAAACGAAAACGTTTTTTTTTATGTTTCGCTATATCAAACAAACCACCGGCATGGAAATTCTTGAGCTCATAATCTCATCTGCTGGTGTACTTTTTCTTTAGTTTTCAACAACCTTCAACAGACGATTACCTTTCATCATGGAGAAATTTTGTGTGGCGGTCAGTGGTGATGTTAATTTGTATCCGACTGCTGCCACATCGTGGGAACCGCTATTCAGGTCGAAACGCTGTAGTCTGATATTTCATCAAAGGGACTCAAAGCACAACGAACAGACTACTTGAATGGCCTGCCCTTGAGCATTACTTCTTTCTGATTTCTGCTAGGATATCACTAACTCGCGTTTGTTGTCCGACACACTGCCCTGTTTTGCTGTGTAACCTTACACCTAAATTTTCGCTGCCATATTGCGCTGCGCTCTTCTCAACTCAATTACATCTTTTCATTAGCCTCCAAGTTTCTGCTGCATACTGAGAGCAGGTATAACTGCTGCACACTTTGTTACACAAAATTGGCAATTTATGCATGTGTCTGAAAACAGTATGGTGATGGTCATACAGGATTCTAACCTTTTCAACATGTACCGGTTGTCGGGAGTGTGCCGTTATAGGCGCCGTCGCGGCTTCAGCACGCTGCCGACTCATTTGTGGCTGGCAGCCGCCTCTCGCTTTGTTTTCGAGGCACTTGCACTCGATTACGATATCTCGTATTCGCCGCTTTTCAGGGCAGCGTACTAGAAGGCCATACAAATGAAATAAAGCAAGGAATACGACACCGCAACGCATTTCCAGAGCGCGAGTCGCGCGCTGCTGCCTCTTCCATTCGAATGGCCGGACAAGACGCTGTAACCTTGAGCGAGCGCTGGCAAGCGCCTACAGAGAATGCGGAGGTAATAAATGAGTTAATGTTGTGCAATGATGAAAAATATAGGCAGTTAGCTGCGCAGGCATTCCTCACGTCTGCGTGGGCTATGAAACAGTCATTCTGAGTTCGGTCAAATCTTTATAGTGAAATCCTCCAAGATGGAGTACAGAGGCTACAGAGGCAAGCTATACAGTTTCCACAGGACTTTTGTAGTTAAAGAAAGCATAGACCTGGTCAAGGGTTAGCACCCGGGACCATCGCTTCACAGGAGCAGGCTAAGTCTCAAATCAGCCAGCGGGAACTTTTACACATGGCATACATTTAATACGATGAAAATGAAAATATGTAGTACACTTTAAATATATTTATTACACTGTAAATATGTTCTAACCGGAACGGCTAGCATATGGTAGGGAGATAGAGAATTGATCAATAACTCGAAGTGAGATCAGTGTTGGTGCATTTATTATTTTGTATACATGCTGCAGCCCATATTTTTTTCTGGGCTATGACAGGGGTGGGAATACAAGTATATGGCGCCGATAACCCAAAAGGCAACGCCAAAAACATAAACAAGCCAATACCGCACGCACTCAGTACCAAAAAACGCATGCAAACATTCATGGAATAGACTAACTAGACGTCGATGTATGAGTCATTCAGTGTATGAGTCACCATTCTCGAAAACACTTGATACCGCATTGTTTAAGGTGCTGGCCGTTCGGTAATCATCCTTACCAGACAGGTGAGAAATACCAAGCACGTTTCTTTGTTAGTAGACCATCTACTATCTAGGTCCGTGGAAAAGTTTTATTCAGAATAACTGTTGTAAAATTTCGTTCCCGTTGATACACGCGGACAGTGTACACAGCTGGCTGTTCGCAGTGTCACAAGAATTTTTTTCTACAACATTCGACGCAAGTCAGCGAGCACCGTTGGTTCAGTAACCATTGCTTATTTCGGGGTGAAAAGAAGGCATGAACTCCTATTCGTGAGTCCGTCTCGCTCTTATTCCTGTGAAAACTTGTGGTTTGAGAGGTTAGGACTCCGCGGCCTGACGAGAGGGCGAAAACAGACACGGGACGAAACATACGCTGTTTGGCACACCGCAACCGCTTGTGCCTACTCGTACAGGGAAGGAACTGGATTGTAATACTGTCGGATCGGATTGCACAAAACAGATATATGAAAGTGTTTTGCGCCTCCTCTTGGTGTTGTAGAATAGGAACTGTGAGGATATATAGATTCTTATACATATTACGTGTTTAAATAATTGAAGCACACGGAAAACATTAAATGAGCGCAGTGAAATCATTATGAGGGTCATGTTGAATGATGCAATGATGCGTACAAAAGACCGAGGAGCTGCTGAGCGCCTAATTTATCGCCAATTAACGTGTTTCCTTTTCTTACTGTTCGAGTCTCGAGCGATATGTCAGGTTTGGCTGATTGCCAACAAATAAGAACGCTTCCGACTAACTCTTGAAACATGCGGAAAATTTAGGTAGTCACTTGGATTAATCGATATATGGGCACTTGGGGATTTCAGGAATCTGTAGGTGCCAAATGCAATTGAATTTCGCGGATAGCCAAGAACTCTCCCCTGACGCAGAGATGACTGATGCGAAGTTATGCTTTTTAAATGTTCTTTCTGCCTGGAAGTCTGGATACCGCAGCTCTCCGTTCTTCGCACCAACGTCTTTCGTGACCAAGCCGTGTAGCTGCCCGACTCGTAAGGCCTATTATTTCTCTTTCCGCTTTCTTCAACACCTCTCTATCCGTTCTGGCGCTGACCCGGAATGATACTATGAAATTGCGTGTTTTTCCCTCATTACTGCGTAATTTTTCTCGGCAATATTTCCTAAAATGCGAGCCATGGGTCAACCAGCTTTCGCCTCACCTGGTTTGTCGATAGACGAACTTGGCAACTACTGCGCTGGCAGTGAATGCTTGAATCGTTTGAGCTACACCTATAGGATATATTAACTACACATATACAGGGTGTCCCCGCTAACTTTAGCCAAGGGTTAAAAAATAGAATATCAACCGGCTTGCGCATCATAGGCAATTTTTTGTTTTGCAATTAATTGATTAGCAATTCAGACAATTTTTCTAAATTCGTAAATATTGAATTTAGGCAGAAAATGTGAATAGCAAAGTTGGAGAGCACCTTGAGAAACCCCCATTCCATTTGTTTGCGGTAAAGAAAACCTCACGTGTATCTTTTTTCCGAGCTCCAAAAAAAGCCCGCGAAATACACGTGACTAACGCATTCGCGCACCACGATTGTGCTGCTCTCAACCGTGGCTTGAGTGAACAAAATCAGCTGCTGGCAAGGCGCGACGACCTCAATGCCCCGGCAGGCCGATATGTCAAAGGTGGTTTCGGCGCCCTGCGAGCCAGTCTGCAAGCGTGACGGTGCAAGTTGTGAGCTATGGAATGGCCAAAGGTGACAAATACAAATTCGACCAGTTTTATTCGCCACCGAGAGGCAAGTAGAGATAAGTATACTTGCCTATCTTGTTTTGACTCTCAGCGGCGAATAAAATTGGTCGAATTTGTGTTTGTCACCTTTGGCCATTCCATAGCTCACAACCTGCACCGTCACGCTTGCAGACTGGCTTGCGCGGGCGCCGCAATCACCGTTGACATATCGGGCACATTGAGGTCGTCGCGCCTTCCCAGCAGCTGATTTTGTTCACTCAAGCCACGGTTGAGAGCAGCACAATCGTGGCGCGCGAATGCGTTAGTCACGTGATTTTTTTTTTGTATTTCGCCGGCTTTCTTTGGAGCTCGGAAAAAAGATACACGTGAGGTTTTCTTTACCGCAAACAAATGTAATGGGGGTTTCTCAAGTTGCTCTCCAACTTTGCTATTCACATTTTCTGCCTAAAGTCAATATTTACGAATTTAGAAAAATTGTCTGAATTGCTAATTAATTAATTGCAAAACAAAAAATTGCCTATGATGCGCAAGCCGGTTGGTATATGTATGTAAGTGTTTTCCCTGGCCTACCTCAAATATTTTATTTTTTAACCCTTGGCTAAAGTTACCGTGGACACCCTGTATACTGAAATCGGCATTTAAGGCCTACAACAAACCGTTCCCGAGGTCGGGTGTCAGTGAGCATTATATGGGCATTATATGAGAAAGTATATGGTTTATGGTTTATAGGAGTTTAGCCTGCGACGACTTACAGACAGAGCAACCAACTTGCGCAAACATTCAATCAACAATTTTTCTTGCATCAACGGCTATATGCAGGAAATTTCAGTAGCTCTGGGCTCGTAGTGCTTCTAGAATTGACCCCTGCACACAGTTTGTCTGTTGCAGCTCATACTGAGAACGATAGTACAGGCTGCTTTAATTTTGGCCCCATCAGGATTTGAGTTGGGGATCACACCCATGACAGCGAGCATAGCGGGCCTTGAGCTGCACTCGGAAGCCACAGATATTCTTAGCAATGCTACCAAAAAAGATAGTCCGGGTTTGTTTAGTATCAGCAAATAAACATGCCAGTTGAATTCCACCACTGATGCGCTAAAAAAGCATATCTGAGCCCTCATTGCTGACAACGGTGAAGGTACTGACTGCCGGCACCACCCTAGAGACGAGCACCTAATACACAGAGAAATCGACAAGGCTTTCAACCTGTTTTCGGCAGGACCAGCCCGTGCTACCACGATCAAAAAATTACTGGGCATGCGTTCTCGCAAAAAAAAAAAATGTAGCTTTGCCTCGCAACCCAGCCGCATGGTACTGCTTTGCGCATTTCAGGCAGCTGGATTACGTGAGGGGTCCAAAAATCATTTATTTCCGCACACTCGCGTCCCGTAAACTTTTGATCGCGTAAGCACGTTGGTAACTCACAACCTTCATGAAAAGATAACGTCCCATGAACGTAAACGGAGGAGGCCTTACGGTTTCCTTCGACGTCACGGCGCTCTTCCCCACGTGTCCAGCCGTTTCCACCGTCGAGGGTGTTCTGAAGAGAGGCTGGCAGGTCGCACTTCTTTGACGACCCTTAGCTCAGCGTACTGGTGCGGTTCTGCCGCAGCGATACACCTGCAGAGGAAGAGGGGAGGAAAAAGCCAGATACAAATACATCGCTCGGCTGTCTTCTCCCCCCACCCCTCCCCTCGCGTCACGGGATTCCAGCGTGGCGAGAAGGGGCCTCTAACGCGAAGGGTATCCTCTTCCATGGAGAGAACAAAAGCAAATCTCCGCATAGACCCCACACAGCCGTACATGGCACGTCCGCTGTGAATACGAGATGGTTCCGGTGCTAGACGATCTCAGAGGAAGAGACTGGCGCCGACGGCAAGAGAAAAATGCGTAAGTAAGTGGTTTAATAAAACATAATAGATTGAACGGAAAGAGTTTTGCTAGGCCCCGCATCTGCTATCGCTGTAAGACGGCTTACAAACGTTGACTCCGTACTGAAGAGCTTTTTTTTTAATTAAGTGGTGTTGATAGCCTCAGCGCATAAAACTGAATCTAATGATAGAATAGGATGTCTGTATAAATGAGAAAAGATTCCCTAATCTAAAGAAATCGAGCAGTGAACGATGATGAGGTGCTTGTGTTCATGCGGTGTATGAAGCAATATTGTTGGGCGAAGGACCCTTTGCCAACAGGTGCCGAATTCTTGTCGGCTTCAGCGCCGGGCAAACCCACAGCAGGTGGTGAATTTCGGCCTCAAGATTTCGGATCTTGCAGACTGAACACCCGGGCGGGTACCAACCTTCGAATTGCGGCTACTTTCATGTCACGGCTGGAGTTAGGGCAACCCCTACCCGGATGCTAAGAAGCGCAACCTCCTCTGCACGGGTAAGACCACGGGGGAGGGTTACCGCACACGGAGGGATTAGAGCACGTGTGCGGCGCCAGAGGTGTTTCTTTCCTGTTAAAAGGAGGGTGGTGTCATCGAGAGTTGGGGTCACAAGATGAGGTTGGTGTCACAAGGCGGGTCGACGAATTTTCACGGCTTTGCGAGCTCAGGAGGTCTCGTGGGACGCATTCAATACGGATTTGCTGCGAGATGCGTGCCGCGAGGCGATGGATGTCCTGGAAATTGCCTGGGGTGCGACTGACGTGTCGTAGTAGGCGTATGACGTGAAGGGCGTTGGTGCGGATGACAATGCGAGCCGTAGGTAGCAGGCGAACGGCGACCACAGAGTAAAGTGCCTCTGGAACCGCAAGCATTTCCGCACAGAAGGAGGAAGGAGGTTCTGGGAGGAGAACCCTGGACGTTTTGTTCAGGACAGGCTTGCAATGGCAGTAAATTTCAGTCGTTTCGATGGCCTAGATGCTTGCGTAAACGTATAAAACGATTGAGCCATGCGGCAGATGGGCGTCTTTTTCTGTAATTCGTTCGCGAAACGACGCCGCCGCGAGGGTAGGTGATGGCCGACGTAGATCAATTGGTTTGTTCTGGCTTAGCTGCACAAAATGCCTGTGAGGGAGAACTGGAAGACGCGGCTGTAGAATGGAGTGCGATGAAGCATACGCCCTGAGTGCACACGTTGCGTGGTACACGGTTAGTCTTAAGCTGGCGAGCATAACGTCTTTGTTGCATCTGCTCATCTAGTGTACTCAGCTGCGCATGTTCTTGAAGCGCCACGAACAGCGCGACACGTGGAAGACAAGTGATGACCCTCGTTGCCTCTCGATTAACAGCTTCAAGGGGATTCCCTTGAGTCCTTGTCAAATACTGGAATTTGGCTTGGTAAACAAGGCGCGCTTGCACAACCGTCCGCACCAACTGCCGCGCAACATGGGAGCGGGCGCCGCCTGTTTTAGGAGCAATGCGTCTAATCAGACGTAACGCCTGAATCCCTTGTTTTTTAGCTCGACAAAACCAAGCAGACCCTGTTCCGGATTCGTGTATTGTTAAGCTGAAGATTTTTATGGTCGAACTTTCTTGAAGTGGAGCTCCAGGTAGATGGAGACGAAATGGTGTAAGAGCGAGTTTACGGCGTCCCCAGCGCTTGGATACTAACACGTACGCAGTTGTCCTCACTGAAAGCTGAAGACCAATGGAAGAAGCACAACTCGACGTATTAGCTATGGCTGATTGTAGGCCGGAGGCTTGAGTCAACAGGTCGTGGTGGCTGCTCCACACAGTGATGTCATCAGCGTACAATAAAAACTTAATTTCAGACACACCATATAAGCGCCAGGCAGAGGGGATAAAAGTAAGATTAACTAATGTTGGCGACAATACCGATCCCTGGGGTGCACCGCGAAAAGGCACAAAGGATCCGATGGCCTCACCACTGAGGCGTATGGCAAAGTGTCGGCCTTCCGAAAAGTATTCTACAAAATTGCGCACTCTAACGGGGAAATGCAGCATGTCAAGGGATTCCAGGATAGCAGCATGACTAATATTATCATACGCCTTTTCAAAGTTTATGGCCAGTACGGTACGTAGTCTTTGTCAAAAGTAACCAGGCTGCATTGTTTGCTTCTAGCTTGTATAGTGGAGCCCTTGTGGCTTTCCTAAAGATCAAAAAGTTTTGGAAGGTAAGAAGACCCTCAGTCCTTACCTTTAACGACCATTTCAGCTTCAGGGATGCTGTAAGGGCTCCACTGTACGAGCTAGAAGCAAACCATGCAGCCTGGTTACTTTTGACAGACTGTACATTGTTGCTGCCAGTTGATGCTAGAACTGTTGACGCCAAGACAGCCAATTCATCTTATGATTGTATGGACTTCCGAAAGCCTATTTGGGCGGGTTGATAGAAACCGTCAAGGCACCACGGCAGTCGTGTGGCCAGCATTTTTTTGGTAAGCTTGCACAAAGTGGGCGTAAGGGATATAGGCCAAAAATTACCGAGGTCTGTCGGCGGCTTTTCGGCTTTGAGATGGGGAATCACAATAGCCGATTTCCAAATTTCTTGTACGACGCCTTCTATCCATACCTTGTTAACTGTGGCAAGGAGTTGAGGCAGTACAGCGGAACTCAAGTTCTTGTACACCTCGTACGGAATGGAGTCTAGACCGGGTGCAGTCTTCCGACGGGCCTCATCTGTTGCTGCAAGCAACTCAGGCATGGAAAATGGGCTTGCGGTTCTCTAGGCGTCGGCTGTAGATGGTTGTCTATGGACATATAATGGAATGCCCGCCAAGTAGGCTCCTGTGATCCTTGGGGGCAACACATCATACTTGGGAAAAAACTTCCGCGCTGCTTCTCTGCGCAATCATCCGGAGCTGAGTTAGCAGCGAAGCATGCTATGTCCGCTGCGTCAGGACGACGGGAACCATGTTCTGTAGTCCGAAATGTTCGCCATAGAGAAGCATTCGATGACTTCGTTGAAAACTGGTCACAGCACGCATGCCACTGCATTCGCGAGCTGAAGAGTTGACCTTCGTGTGAGGATTATGCATGCACTGAGTTCTCTAATAGAGTGTATTTTTTGTTTTCCTCTATGAATTAAGTGCAGCTTCACTGTACCGCTGTACCGGCAAGCATGGAAAGAATATTCCCCTTTAATGGGCTGCGTCGCAGGTACATGAAACTCACACAATACAAGACCCACGTGCGGCCGCCAATCGGGTTCTGCCTGTCTCGGCACGCAGCGCGTCTGAAGGGGCTCCCACCCAACCACTCTTTTGCAGGATCCACAGAAACCACAATTTCCTTTTCTAGCGATAATTGTTTTTTGTGACCAATGGTGGGCAAATGAGCTAATCTTTATCTTCGTCCTTCACCGTCACTTTTGAATACCTCGTTCACCCTCGCCCTCATTTTGAGAAATTAACCGGCCCTCCTTTACCCTCAATTCGCAAAAATTACTGGCCACCACTCCGCTCTCCCACAAATCGTCAACCCACCCTCAGCCTCCCCAGTAGTTTTTTTTTTTATTTTCTATAAGTTTTTTTCTAGCCGGCAGCTTCTGGCGATATTACTGAGTAATAGCAATATAAGAGAAGCTCTCAAGGCACAGTTGGACGAGAGGCTAGATGTTTTTATTTTTGTATTTGCGCGTTAGTTTGAGCTAATGCACGAGACAAAACCAAGACAGTTATGAGTTGAGCATCATAATATCACTCTTCCTTCACTTCTGGCACGCACTGCATTCATACATGTACCCTGCACTTATAACATTTGATTGTTATCGATATCCACTGCTAAAGTTAGTCAGTGCGTTGTTTTCTCGTTGTAGGGAGGCTAATATACGCCGCGAACATTCAGAAAATAATGCAGTGACATTTACCACGGCAATTACAATAATTGCAAAGCACTAACTCGACTCAGAACAAGGGAAGTTTGTACGTCGCTTAATTATCATTACCCGGTGACGTTCCGATAGCATTGTCTTCCAAATGAATTTCACTGCTTCTAAGCTCCCGCCATTTCGTGCGGATTGCTGCATGCTTGTCTGACGGCGCTTCCACCCGCACGGATGGAAGATAATGAAGACCACGTTTTCAAACTACAGCACGACAGACTGGGAGTGAGTGAGTGAAAACTTTATTGGATCTTTCAAGGGTTTCGCGCTTGTGAAGTCTCCGTCGTCTTCTCTGGCGCTGGCGACTTGAGGCTTCTCGTCAGCAAGGGTGGGCCCCTATTCCAACGCTCCACTGAGTCATGCTGCATCAGTCGCGTGCTGCACTAAGGCCCTTTGGGTCGCGAGCTCGCCGCTGGTGAGCCGACTCTCCCATTGCTCCGCACTCGGGTGTTCGTGTTGGTGGAATGCTTTGTTGCGTTCGCATTCCCACGTGATAAGATAAAGTGTAGGTGTGGCATCGCACCAAGGGCAGGTGGCTCTGTATTGTGTCGGGAACACCTTATTAAGTATGTGTAGGTTAGGAAAGGAGTTGGTCTGTAATCTGCGCCAGCCGGTCGCTTCCTCCTTTGTAAGGGCTTTGTGTGGTGGTGGATATCTAATTCTAGCTCCCCTATGCAAGTGCAAGGTCTCTGCGTATCCACCCTCGCAATCCTGTAGGCGGAGCTCCGGAGCATTTGATTGCCCTGCTCGGAATGCTGGGAGCTTAAGACGCGCGAACGCGGGTAGATGACGAAGAGTACGTCATTGCAAGCAGAGCTCGATAGCCTGGCAATTCGATCAGGCAGGATGTTAAGATTTCTGCAAAGTGATTTTTCATCTCAGGGAAGTATATGTACCGCCCGAATCTGAACCTGAGCGGCACTCCCTTTTGCTGATGTTCTCAGCCTTACCTCCCGTCTATAGTGCTCTGCTGCACTGTCTTTATGAGATGTCTTTCGTGGCGCTCCCTAAAAGCTCTGTAAATAGTTATGTAAATAGAATTCATTTTCAGTGTAATAAATGGCATGTTAAAAAAAGCTGCGGCGATGGCGTAATGTTCTCAAGTATACTGTTCCAGATTAGTTGTAGTGGCAACCGGATTCGCTGTGAGGCTATTTTCCCAGACGCGCATAGATGACGCTGCAGACCTTTAACATCGGTCGTCTCCCGTGCTCTTCGGCCGTCGTTCTGCCGGACTCGGTAGCCGCATTTCGGAACTTTTGTCTGGTGCTTTTTTAGAGGTATATTGCTTCAAGAGAATATGCACTGTTAATATTCATTGCCGCTTCAGCTTGCCTCGCCCTGATAACGCAAGGATCTGCAAAGAGATACTGGATTACGCACGTGCAGATATACCAAAAATGTATAGCATTCTAACACACGCTTTGCAGCTCATTTCCGCCACGACTTCACTAAACGTACTACGAATGAAAACTGGTGCTTATTTCGTGATATATTAAAAGAACTTGAGAAGATATGCGTTCCCAAATTCACAATCTCAAACCGAATAAATGATCCCTTGTTCACTAACGAATGCAAAAGGTACTTAAACAGAACAAAGGGGGTATACAGAAGAGCTTCAAGAACTAATGCACCACTGGACTGGATGAAATATAAGGAAATTGCGGCGCTTACTGAAAGAAAACTCGAAGAAGAGAAACAAAAATACTATAACAACACACTTCCGAAACTATTAAAAAGTGATCCCAAAAAGTTTTGGCGCACTGTAACACCTAAAAGCAGCAACATTTCACAAGCACTAACTACAGGAGAGGGCTCGCCCTTACCGTTAGACGAGTGCGCCGAAATTTTCAACAAATCTTTTAGTGACATGTTCACAAATGAACTCCCCACTGATAATTTACCGCCCATTTCTCCAACGTACATACGGTTTCAATTTGCACCTATTACTATCACAATAAATGTCGTCGCCCGCGCAATCGACAAGCTAGAACTTAAAAGGCCCCAGGACTCGATGGGATCAGTACAAAGATTCTGAAATTAACATGTCACGAATCATCTGGTTTGCTCGCGCTGATATTTCAACAAACTGTGGATACAGGACAGCTTCCGGACGACTGCAAGCAAGCACACACCATTCCCGTACACAAATCAGGAAGTAACACCGATCCAAAGAACTTCAGGCCTATCTCACTCACTTGTATCTGCTGCAAACTACTAGAGCATATCTTGTTTTCCCACATGATGAACCATCTGAACCTAAATAACTTGCTTCTCGAGAACCAGCACGGATTCCGGCAAAACCGATCATGCCAGTTGCAACTCTTTGAGCTTGTGACTGACCTTCATCAATCCCTACTCATGTCTCATTTCACAGACGCCATTTTCATTGATTTTACAAAAGCTTTTGACCGTGTTGCCCACAAACGCTTACTGCTAAAGACCCGCAATTTACAGCTCGACGACCAAACAACTACATGGATCGAGCAATTCCTAACCGATCGTTACCAGTCGGTCAAAATTGAGAACCTCATTTCTAAACCCACTCGCGTAATATTCGTTGTCCCGCAGGGCTCAGTATTAGGGCCATTGCTTTTTCTCATTTATATAAACGACATAGCCTCTAATGTTACTTCATCAATACGGCTTTTCGCAGATGACTGCGTAATATACAGGCAGGTATCCACCCCGACTGATGCACTAGCTCTCCAATCAGATCTAACAGAACTAGCGGAATGGTGTTCAACGTGGCAGATGGATATTAATGTCAATAAAACTAAGCATGTAAGATTCTCTAGCGTAGCAGGAACATCACAGAATAATTACCGGTTAAATAATAGTGGAATTGACTCCGTGTCGTGTATAAGATATCTGGGAGTGTTTTTCAGTCAGAACGTAACTTGGGATGCCCACATTGAATACATAACTAATAAAGCCTTTAAAAAAACTGGTCTCTTGAAAGGCCGTTTACCCCTTGCGAACGCTGAAACACGGCACAGCGCTTATACAACGCTTATCAGGTGATCTGTTGAATACGCTTCTGTTATATGGAACCCATCCCACGCGATTCATACAAATGCTCTAGAAGCAGTGCAAAATAAAGCCGTCAGATTCATACTGTCATCCTACTCACGTCATCAAAGCGTATCAGCACTGAAGCAAGCAATGAATCTTCAACCTCTAGCGACACGTAGAAAGTTCGCCCGGTTGTCATTATTTCACACCTTATACTATAGCGAAACGCCCTTCTCCCGAAATCATATCTTTCCTGCACTTCATTGTTCAGCTCGCCTGGATCATGCGCATAAGGTACGTCCGATTTTCGCTCGCACACTAAAATAGCAGAAGTCACCGCTGGTTTTGTCAATAAATGAATCGAACTCATTGCCATCCAGCATTGTCGGCCATACTGAATTATCATCTTTTCAAACAGCTTTACTTGTTTAGTTTAGTTTATGGGGTTTAACGTCCCAAAGCAACTATGGCTATGAGAGACGCCGTAGTGGAGGGCTCCGGAAATTTCGACCACCTGGGGTTCTTTAACGTGCACTGACATCGCACAGTACACGGGCCTCTAGAATTTCTCCTCCAAAGAAATTCCAGCCGCCGCGGCCGGGATCGAACCCGCGTCTTTCGGGTCAGCAGCCGAGCACCATAACCGCTGAGCCACCGCGGCGGCCAAACAGCTTTACTAACATTTCTGAACACGGAAAGTGCGTCACAGAGTGCTAGATGATTTACCGTGTTATGACGACCGTAACTTTTTGGCGGTCCTTTTTTGCTTTGCCATTTCTTGTGTGCTGAACAGCTCCGGAGCCTCTTTTGTGTGCCATTGTATTTGTAGTTACTTATTTTGCCCAAATTATTACTCACTTGTTTGAACGTGTTGAATTTTACTGTTTCAATGTGTTAAACTGCATTTAACCAAATGTTACCCAAACTCTGCCTTCTGTATATTGACCATCATTTGTTATGAGTTGATTTGTTATGTGTGCTTTCTTTTATTCATTCCCCCCCTATGTAATGCCCTCTTCTGGGTCTTTAGGGTAAATAAATAAATAAATAATGCGGACAGACATGCACACTACACGGGGCTTCTGCATGCCGCCGCATTTCAATGGAGGCGAAATGCAAGAGGCGCGTGTACATACACTGCGCGATGTCGGCGGCCGTTAAGAAAAACCCCAGATGGTCGAGATTCACATCTTCCTTATATATACTGTGTCGCTATAGGACGTTTAACCCCACAAAAAAAGCCAAACAATTTCCCTTCATCATGACTTTCCACACCGGCGTGGGTGAGGTGTGCACCGATAGTGAAACAAATAACGCATTTCCTTTTCCGGGAATTCTTATCATTAGGAGTAGTAGAATTTTTAGGACCGCCTGCAGGTTACCAGTAACGCGGTTTCATTTGTATATATGAACTCACACAAAGACCTCGCAAATACCGCGAAAAAAGGAACAGTTAAAACACCAACAGTATCATTTAATTAAGCCGAAAGAACACTAGAAAAAACACACAAGGGAATAAAAACTGATCATGGCCTCTGACTGAGTGATTGTTATTTACGTGCTGGTGCTAAGCTTTAGAAGAAATTTTCATCACCTCGGGGACTTTTCTGACTCAGCAGTCGCACTACGGGTGACAGATGTGCTGCACAGCATATTTCGCTCCCCCTCACAGCCTTCCTCAGGTATTGGGAACATATGTGTACTGTTCCAGTAAAAAGAGCAAGATTTCATAAACGCTAAATAAACAGATATGCTAGACTTTGTAGCACATTCAGTCGACGCAGCTTTGCAGTACGATGTAAGACACAGTAATATAGTTTCTAGGTTTACTTTTAGGAATTTAAGACGCAATATTAAAACCAGGAGTCGCAGTCACGCTTCCTCTGCATTTCGTACTAACGGCCGTCCACGTGCAACACTTGCTGTTCCATTCCTTTTGCGATGGGCGCACAAATGAAATCTGTAGGTTTGCGGCCATAGTACAAGAAACTTGATCTGAATCGGGGTCCTCCGCCAGATTGTTCCACAAATTATCTCATCTGTATTGCTACCGCAGTTAAAAAAAAACAATTTCCAAAAGACCACAGAGTGAGGCTCAATGTTGTACAAAGCCTGCATGTAAGCATCATCATCATAATCTGAAGATTTGTGCGTGGCTCACTGATCGGTCCGCTTTGGAGCATTTTGAATGTAGACTGGGACGGCTGGCTCCACAATTTCACCGGTTCGCTAGATTGGGACGTTGTGTTGGAGTCACCTAAATCCTGCAAACAATTACTGCGCTTTGTTTCATTTCGCTCTCTTCACATCTCTTCACTGGGGAGTCGTTCACGTTTCGGTTTCCTTTGGGATGTTTGGTATAGGATCGTAGGCACGGCGTCTGACGACAGCGATGATATTCCGTGTGGAAGGCGGATTTGCTCGATATCGGGAACGTGTAGATAGTCTAACAAAATATGCAGTCGTTTAGTTTACAAAAGTACACGGCCCACGGCTTCAGTCGGCGGAGCGGCTGCGGTGCTGCACTGCGGCGCTGCTATCTTCGTCGGGCTAGGGTTACTTGATGGCCAGCGCCGCTTTCAGGATGAGGACACCGCTCTCGACGGAGGTATGTTGGCCCCCACTCTCCCGGAGGGTTACATTGGGAGCAATGCGTCGGCGAGCTGTTTGGAACAGAAAACTGTCTCTAAACGCGTGAAATAACCGCAAATTTGGTGCCCTCTCAAGGCAGGGTGGTACCATAAATTGTTTTAAAAGTGCAAAAAAGTTCGTTATTCACAAATGTATCTTTATTCGCAGCTATTCTTCCAAGAAACTCGGCGCCTTGTGAACAGTAGCTGCATTTTCACAACGGGCATTGCATACCCCAAGAGAATCTGCTGGCCCGGGTGCTTTGCATTTCATTACTTTGGAAGCAAACGGGATTACGTAATCTCCAAAGATAGGCCATTCAAACTGCTTCTAGTTCGCCGCGAAGTCAAGTGCGAGAATTTACGAGGATGAAACGTTGAAGTTGCGCATTATAACTTCGCCGGAAGCAAACATTGTTCCGGAATGCAAGCATTTCGCATTCCTTGCCTCGCATACTTTGGAGTTCTCTTGGTTGACAGCCGTCTCACCTGACCTGTGATCCCCACTGTTTTCTCCGCTCGCTTTTTCGAGCAAAGCCGCTATCCTTTTCTAGGGTGAGCAGAACAGCCCGGAACACAGGAGTCCCTCATAGCTTGATCTCCGACTGCTGCATCACGCTCACAACACGAGCACACTGCAAGCAAAGAAGCGTGACCGAATGGGCGAACTTGCGTATACTTTCGCCTCGATTTTGCATGTTGCCCGCTGCTTTCTTTCTCCCGATTGGAGACGCATCATTGTGCAGCAGCCTCAATACACATCGAACCTTCTGCGCACCACGCTGTAAGAAGTCGTTTTGACCAGATCGACCACAAGCCCGTGCGCCGATGACGCAGGCCGGAAAAGCTGCAATCGTCCCGCAGTTTATTGCGGCAAGGGGAGTCGAGGATTAAACTTGTCAGGCCCTATCCAAATTTGCCGAGCGCTTGCCAAAGAACCAGAAGAAAGACATTTTCCAGTAAGGCACCCATATTATTTAGGCGCGTCCTCACTGGTAAGCAAGTATGCGAGCTTTCATCATAAGTTTTGTTCAATTTATTCATGCTTATGTCAGGAAGGCATTCTAACCCCCCCCCCCCCCCCCTCTACTTCTTTGCGCCATCGCACTAAGAATATCCTGGCCGCGAACCTACATTCTGTGCGTCAGTCAGAAAAGAAGTCGCGATTGCGTGACGCCAACGAAAGGGGTCTTTTCTTTTCTCCACTACGAAGACAAAAGGCTGCTTTTGTTGGCGTCGCGCAGCCACATTAGTAAAATTCGTCACACGTGCTTCTGCTTCTGGGCAGGTATTTCCTAGAGTTTACGTTTTTTTGCCTGTCTTGATGACAGCGGCGGGGAGGAGAGCATGTCCGCCCTGTTTTCTCGCTGGTGTCTTCCTGCGCGCTTAACGTCAAACGCGGGTTGCCAGGTAGCCCAGACCCATACCATAATGAGAGATCTATTGCCTTGGCCGACTAATACAAGAGTGAGGCCGCAAGCCAGCGCCTTTTGGAAAATAGAGCAGGCGGTTCCCCGGAAGCGAAGAAGGCGGCCCACGTTGCTCTGATCCCGTTTCTTAGTTTAGCTCGACAGGGATAATGGGATTCACACGAAATGGTTATTAGAGGCTGATTTTGTGAGATGACTTTGTGAATCGGTCGCTGGTGTGGATTTCTTTCTCGGAGTTTTGAAAAGAAAAAAATAAATGTGTCAGTTAAATTTGTCCTCAAATAGGGTAACTTAGCAACTACCAATGTGCAAAATGTCGGCTCATCGTATCATCAATCTTCGTGTAGTGAACACCATTCAGAGAAAAAATCGACCGTCTGCATGATTCTTTTGCGGAACAAGCAATTAAGAAAGTATGGCCAATACGTTTCAGGCATGTCACAGCTGTACACCTCTGAGCAGTGCGCCGACAGACCGTTTGGAAGAGAAATGTCCTATTACTTCATGAAATTCTCCACATATGGCGTAGTGCTAAGACCAATGGATCTCAAGGAATGTTGAAAAAGCGGGTGTTATCTACGCAGATATCGCTTTATTTAGCAGGTAATCTTCCGTCCTGCGGGCATACAAGAGAAAATTAGGGCCCTGTGAACAGCCCTTACGTAAGAACAAAAAATGCAGCATAATTTTATTGAAATAGGCGACCATGCATGATGTTAAATTATAACTACAAAGGAACACCGAATAACCGCTGTACTGTTTCAGTGCAGCCAGCGATTGGGGAACATAGCAGTCCATCACTAATTTTGGTTGCTATGGGGTTAGAGCGACTGCGCCATGCGTAATGCACACTCAAATGTCCCAGAATATTATTTCTACCAGCGAAACAACTATGTAATGCATATTGCCAGTTCAATCGCATTATTCCAGTCGCCACGCAACCGCATACAAACCACGCCCCACGCATAGCGCACTGTACGCGGCTGGCACGTGGGACCCGACTTGCCGCTGCGACGGGGAAACGGCGGCGCGGGGCGCTACAAAGGGTGTCCCCACCCTGAAAGCGGAGGCGCGCGGACATGAAGGTACGCTACGTCAAGCGCTCGATGCCAGAGTGTACCGTGTGACGACGGCCTTAACCCTCACTCTCGCGGTTTCACGTGATACGCCTATGAGCTTTATGTGCGGCGTTCGTCTGTTTCGCCGCTGGCGTTGGCTACGGAAGAGGGCGCCTGCATGTGCGCAGGTCTTAGCGCCCGCCTTGTGCGTCGCTGTTCATGCCCACTTCGAAGCGCGGAAAACGAGCGTCATGAAATGATGCTTCTGCTTTGCAGTGCTCTCTTGCCGCGCCGTTACAGCAAGACTAGGGCCGCGGAGCGGTCCGATATGACGCTTTGCAGTGGCAAGGTCTTCTTTATCTGTTCAAATTTTGTATTTTGTTTCACACGTATATCTGTAACGAAAGTGTGGTTCCAAACTCCTCTGCGAAACCGCTCGCACGGTCACCAACCCTGACCAAGAATCTCGTGACTTAGACCGTTATTCTGTCGTTGCCTAGCAACAGGAAAGCCAGGTTGGCTTAAAGCTACCGAAAAGCATAACACAGTTACCACCACATTTGGCCCGGCCGCCTCTTAATTCGGCCGCGCCCAACACGAAGTTGACCTACAAATTTTGCCTGGCTACCCGAAAGATTTGGCCCCGGTCACCACAGAAATTGGACCTTGGCACATTTGTACCCAAACCGACGTCTAGCTACAGTTAACCATTCCAAACACAATGACGACCTGCAAATTCAGCCCGGAGCAACCTAAAATTTTGCCCAGTCCTCCTCTAAAATTTGACCTGCGTAAATTTCGACCAGAATCGACGTCTAGTCATAACTGACCGCGCCCAACATGATGGCGAACTGCATATTTGGCTGGGCCACCGAAAACATTTGGCTCGGGCCAAATTTTTGGGCTTGTCTGGCCAAATTTGTAGCTCAGAGTCCTGTTGGCAGCGGCCGAACTTGGAGGCAGCTCGGCCAAGTGTGGAGGTTATTGTGTCTTACGTTTTTCTGTACCTTTTACCTAACTTGGTGTTCCTGTTGCTAGGCAACGGCAGAAGAACGGTCCGAGTCACAAGATTCTTGGTCGGTGAAGGTAAGTGTGCGAGTGGTTTCACACAAAAATTTTAATCCACGCTTTAGCCACAACTATACATGAGAAGCGAAATTTGAACAGAGAAGCAAGACCTTGCCACTGAAAAGCTTCCTATCTCAACCCTCCGCTGCCCTAGCCCTGCTGTAACGGCGCGGAAAGAGAGCATGGTAAAGCGGAAGCATCTTTTCCTGACACTCATTTTCCGCGCTTGGGAGTGTGCATGGGCTACAGCCACAACGCTGCGACAGCAGGGGCCCATGCGCCCAGGATGGATGGATGGAAGGAATCAAGTCAGCTGTAGCGGACGTCCTCGAGAGAGGGTACTCGCAGACGTCGGCCCAAATCTTCCAACCGTACGAGGGATTTAGTAATCGATAGGGAGCGTAAACGCGCTAAACGGTCAGCCGAAACGGATGAAGAACGGGAGCTTCGAAAGCAAAGTAAAGGCGCACTTGTGGCCCCCTAGGACACTGGACACCTCAGTCGTGCTTTAAGCGGAGTGGCGGTAGTGACAGACATGCGCTGAAAGCGTTGGCATTGACAACACCGTGGCTGAAACGCAGTACTGAAGCTACCGGCCGTCGGCGTTACTTGGAACTGGCTTTGACAACGTTCTAGCCTCCGATTATTTTGAGGAAAGGAAGGGCGCATAACTGGCTCCCTGAGTCAGTGGACGCCGCCATCGCGCTTTAAAGTACGTGGCGGTGGTGAGAGGGACGTGGGTGGCATGTGTTAGCGCTGACAACGTTGTGGCAGACTCGCGGCACTGCAGCAATAGGCCGCAGCCTGACATCACGCTGATTATGAAAGCCTGACTTTCGCTTGCATAACCAGAGTTAGCTAAGCCACGGCCATTGTTTGTTTAACTGTGTTGTAGATTTGTCTTCAAATTCGCCATTTTCTTTACCCCAAAAGCTCAAACGGGGCTCTGAATTGCGGGCCCTTGTGGGCCCAGCACGGACTGCCCATTGGAGCCCGATGTGGATTATGTGCGGGATTTGCAACTCGCGCGGGACCCAAAGGGCAGCTCAGTGGACTTGCTACATAGCACCGGCAGGGGACCTCTATAGTCTGCATGAATAAAAACGATAAAGCGGGCTTTCCTCGGTACCTTGTGGGACCCAGATCGACAGTAATGGTCTTCTCAGGGGGAACCTGCAGGGCGGCTAAGGTGGCAGTACAGTGGAGGACCACATAGGCGAACCCATGCCAGGCCGGCAGGCGAAACCGTCCACTTTCGCTTCTCAACCGGTTTTGCTCAGCCACCCCATTTCTTCTCCCGATTAGAGACGCCGATTGCTACGCGTCGAATTCGTTCTTCTCCTGACTAGAGACACCTCGGTGATCTTTTGCCCATCGGTCCAGAAACATGAGCTCTGATGCAGGCCGGGAGAGGTCTATTGCACAGTCGCAGGTATTAAGCGGCAGCGCAAGGAGCTCGATTTGTCGACATCCCGGCTTCGCCCGTCGCAATAAATCCTACTATTCCTGTAATCAGAAAATAGAAAAAGAAAATAGCGGTCATTTGGGTTCGAACCCAGCCCCTACGCGTCAGGTGTGCACGCAGTGCATATACCACAAAGTTTTTTTTTTGTTCTTTATTGTCCGTAGGCCATGAAGGGTCGTTGGTTCAGCCATGTTTTAGAGGCACCCAGTGAACGCCTTGTGGGGTGTATGAATTAGTAACTTTTGTTTGAGAGGTGTTCTGATCTTAGAGTAATAAAAAAAATATTAATATGCTTATTGTGTCTCCGAAATAGCACGGACGCCTATACGATACGTAGCCTGGGTTGCGACAGCCCAAGGAATCAGTCAAGCGGCTGTGAGAACACTTCTGCTTCGCTGACGTCACTGTGTATGCGCCTGGTGTCACCGATTCTCGAAGGGGGCGCTCCGCGGAGCGCGGTGGCCATGCTACGGGAGGTTAGTGACACCTTCGTGGTTTTGTCTGCGCCACCGCGACGTCCATTGGCAGCTGATTTAGCTGGCTCATGCCTGGCGTCGTCACCGCTGGATGTGGCAGCTTCTACGCGCGCGTCGCTGCTAGGTTTCTCCTACGTACATTGCTAAGTTCGCGTGCGAGTGCATCATCTGTTCGTTCTGCAGTCGGCGACACCCCTCAGTAACTTCAAGTCGTTGTTTTTGACACCAAGCAGCCTATTTCTGCCGTACGTGTGCATAGCAACGAAACGCAGCAGAACGCGAAGCTGCAAAAAGCATCTGCCCTCCGTGATCAGTCACTTGCTTGCCGCCGTGACTGCCGCTGGGCTGGTTTCGGTGGCCGCAGCCTATGTGACCATGTGCTTTTCTGTAAAAGGCGAACTCTGAAGAGGCCCACTAACGTTGCTCGCAGCCGGGGAGTTGTGGCTGATCGATGGACGGATGGACGGACGGACGGACGGGAGTGCCCCCTTTGAAATGGGGTGGTGGCAGGTGCCGCTATGCTCGGATTTTTTTATTTATATGATTTTATTTAACACTACTGTAAATTAGTCTTGAAATTCGCCATTTATAAAATATGTTTTCCAGTCATGAACTTCTAAACTTAAGTCACCCCTCTGCTTTTGAGCCACCAATTTTTTCAATCGTTTTCTGCTAACTTCCACCGCTAAATTATATACATGACCATTGTTATCCCTGAACAATAGGCCTCATCAAGACTGACTGCGCCTGCATCGACATCCGGATGGATACTGTCACATTTGAGGATGAGGTGTTCAACTGGTACAACAGATTTACCGCACACAGCACATCTATCATCTTCGATAAATCTCTTTTTGTAACTGCGTGTTCAAAGACAACCTGACGTAGCTTTAAAGAGTAGGGTACTCCTTCCTGAGTTATCATAGAACGATTCCTTCCTGTCTACCTTTTCCACTATCGCTATTTTTTTACACTATGATTATTTGCACTAAATTAATCAAGTGTTTACCTTCAGCATTTTTTACCTGCGGTTTAAAGGTCTTTCTTACTCCGTCCCATGTGTCCCGCCTAGTAAATGGTTAGTTTTCTACTTCTTTTAAGGTCATTGTGAGTAAATGCTCTTTGTGTATTAGTATATAAATACCTTGACTTCCCACCTGTTTTCATCTAAGTTCCTCAGGCGTTCTTCATATAATATTTTACTGCGAGCTTCCGGTGCTTCGAAGGATGCCCAGCCGATATCCTCCTCTACTGTCTCGTTTATGGTTTTGCAGTGGGCAGCCAGTGCTAATCTTCCAACAGCTCTCTGATTTACATGTAATCTCAACTGAACTCCTGCCCTTTAGCACAGACCCGCATTCCCAAAAGTAAGCCCCGGCGCCATTATTCCTTTCCAAATACTCAGTACTTCATATTTGCTGTACCTCCCTTAATGCCCTAGGTTTCATACCACGGCATCTTTTTGCCCTTTCGCGCAAACACACTGTTTGTGCTTTTCGGTCTATATCTTTCCTTTGTTTACCCATACCCCAAGATATTTGTTTTGGGCTACTCTGGGTATTTCATGGCCTTGTATTGTAAGCACCTGAACAGTTGTATTATTGAAAATAATCACACCTGACTTAGCTGCGCTGAAATTGAGACCTAGAGCGCCTCATTCTTCTGCACTACAATTAACCAGGGTCAGCAGTTCTTTCTGGCTATCTGCTAACACTACATAATTGTCCGCGTCCACTAAACCTGGCAGGCTTTGGCCAACGACCTTTCTGCCTAATGTATACGGAAGATGATTAAATAAATTACTTTCGTGTAGCGTTCTTTCCATATTTATCAGTATATATAGCAACGGGTACGGAGGACAACCTTGACAGATGTACTTTTTAACCCTTCTCATGTAATTTGAGGTTGATTATCTCGATATATTTCCGGTAGAAAATGACCTCATGACCGATACCTTTATCTTTTAATATGTTCCTCATTAGTTCCCTCTTTACGTTTTCGTATGCACCACTTATGCCCAGAAAGGCTAAATAGAAAGGTCTGTTTTTCGCATTAGCAATTTACACGCATTACGTAAGCAAGAACAGACTGTCATCTAAGTGCCCACTCCTTCTGAACCTATTCTGACGTTATTCAAGTACCTTATTTCTTTATACATATGACTGCTTTTTTTTAATTTCACCGCCTGCATTGTAATGTGTCGTAATTGGACGGAAGGATTTTATGTGCACCTATCCTTTTATAAATCAGTATTATTTTACTCTGTCTGCAGCTGTACGGATTTTGCTTATTTGTTACGACTGTCCCCAATCCTTTTAGCATTTCCTTGCCTCTTGGCGCAAGTTCATTGATCAGCTTGATTGGAATTTTGTCTATCCCCACGGATATGCATTTATGGTAACTTGCTTCCGCTTTTTCTACTTAAGACTTGTTAGTTCTAAGCTGCTTCCCATTGTGCTGTCCTGTGTTGCTGCCTCAGTTGGGGAGATTACCCTATCGTCGCTCCTAAATGACTCACCTGTAACTGATGTAATGCAGTTCAGAGCGTCGTCTCGCTTTAAACATTTTCCCTCAGAATATTGAATCTGTTCCTGCTTTGTTTGAGTCGTTTTACTGAGCCAGGTTATATAGCTCGAGAATTTCCGTGGCTCCCCTTTAGTTCTATTGTGAACTTCTTCCAGCCAGCTATCGGAGGATAGTTTTTTTTTTTGCCTAGAGGAGGCCGTGCATTTTCTGTTTTTTTTTTTCTATAAGATTCCCATTTTTGGTCTATTGTTTTTAGATAACTGAGCCCTCTTTCCTTCTTTGTGTTCACCTTGAAGCCACCCACCGTTGTTCGATGGCCTCCTCAATTTCCGTATTCCACCAGCTTCATGGCTTCCTCTTTCTTTTCCAGCGGTTCACCCATTTTATTTGTTTCATTTTTGTACTGATAAGTAGTTCCGATTATAGTCCCACCTTTCCATAGGGTGTTTCTCTATTGCTTCCTTTTTATCACTTCCCAGACTACTGACCCCCCCCCCCCCCCATTTCGTCTATTTCTATCACTGCGAGCTTGCTGTAGATCCTCTGCCACATTAGTCAGTAATCAATGGGTGTCTGCCCGTTACGGAATTCCCACGAGCTTTGTCCCTGACATTTATTTCTATAATAGCAATAACTAGGTTGTGCCGTTCGCAGAAATCTAGCATGAACTTCCCTTTACACTCTGCGTATCCATCCGGACCCTCGATATGTCGTTCATGTGCCCCAGGAGAATAATATCGGCACCGTCTCCAAACTACTTTATATCGTTATTGAGATATTTAACTATAGTCTTGTTTTCTTGCCTGGATTTGTGCCCTGTCCCTAAATAAACGACCCCTAGCCATGTAGGTTTACCAGGATTTTTTCCTGATAGCCAGACATTTTATTTGTAAGTGGATTTTATTCTTTGCCAGTTTGATCCGTAATGCACGAGCATAAGTACCTCTCCTCACTTCTTGTGAACTGTTTTTCTGTTGCACCTTTCCCAGCCGTAGCCATCAATAAACGGTGGATGCACCGGAGACCATTGCGCCGCCACTCGGCGGAGAACTCGCTCAAGCTGCCGTTGTGTTGCTCGGTTACTTTTGGCAAAGACTGTACATACGCATGACGCGAAGCGCCCGTGGGGCCGGGAAAAGCCTATGCTATAGCGCTTGCCTTTATCGATGCGCATGGCGTGAGAGAAATTGTGGAGCAGAAAGAGGAATGAAGGACAAGCGCTTGAAGAAGTCAATTCAGCCCTAGGCATCACGAATAAAAGCCCACTCAGGCATAATTTGGTGCAATAGGAGACAATACTTGATAGTGACACACTACGCTGGAAAAACCGTACTATACATTTCGGAGGCGCTAATGTGAACCAGAATACCGTCGGCACCTCATCAGATAGTTTCCGCGCCCTCATTCTGGTTAGATCGAAACATAATTCGTAAAATGGTCACTGTGTCACTACAAAGTCAGATGCCTAGTGAAGTTTTCCACCAATTTTTTATTAAATTTATCACCCACTGATAATAAAATTTGGGCTTAGAGCGCGGGAGCATGCATCACAATAAACGCATAGCATTAAGGGCGCTCCGTACATGTGCGTAGCGCAGTCTCAGGTGTCTGTTAGTGCCGTCCCATTGCAATGCAAAGGACGCTTCTTTTTTGATGCGGGTTCGATTCCGGCCGCGCAGGTCGAATTTCCATAGAGGCGAAATTGTAGAGGCCAGTGTAGTGTGGGATGTCAGTGCACGTTAAAGAACACCTGGTGGTCGAAATTTTCGGAGCCCTTCCTACGGCGTTCCTCCTAGCTTGAGTCGTATTGCGACGCTAATCCCCCTCCCCAAATCACAAACCTACGTTTTGAAACCTTTCTTGAAGACCTTCCTGGTGCAGTCATGGAGTTGACGGCCCAAGAAGTAGGCAGAATCGGGGACAAAGACGACAATTACGAAATTCCATGAAGAAAACGGAAACCGAAAACCATGCTGATGTCTCATTTCGTGCACAGCCAAAGGCTGACTTCTGGGATGGGGCCACTTACTTCCGGCAGCTTTACTTTTGGGCGCCCAATGCACCATCCAGTCCCTTACTGGAGGTCAGTGGCTACAAAGAGAACAGCCACAACCCTTCGCCATCATCATCGTTAGAAGCGGACTGCAAAGTCTTGACCGTAAACGACATATTTCAGTAAGTCTGCGTCTGCGTGGCCAGCCATCTCTTCCCATGGCGTTTGTGCCAGCCCTAGAAGCACTCACCACACTACCACACCTGCTTACCCTGTTCACTTGGTTTCCGTGCAGTCTTTCGTGCTTTCGCTCATAATTCACCCCACTCAAGCCCTTAATTACAAAGCCTATTTACCTCTTCCTTCACTCCCTACTTCCTGCCTGCTCATCTCAAGCATGACTGAGGAGTCCACGGAGAACTGAGACAGTTACTGTGCATTTAATTTCCTCAAAACCAATTTTTTCACCGCAATTCATATGAGTGGTGATGCTAACAAGAAAGAGAAGCTGTCCGAGTGCGCTCTGCGCAGCTGCTGGTGGAGTTTGCTATTTTCATCGCAAATAAGAAAAGCAAGCCTAGCCGCACTGGTCAGATGAATTTCCATGGGAAAGCATAACAGTAGGGTTTCTTTTTTATTCGGTGTGGTGCAGAAAATGTGATGTAAAGCGACGATGCTTGCGGAGCTGCTGAGGAGCTACGACACACTGCATGGACGCGAGCATTAACGAAGTATGGACACCTAATTTTACTGGCATGTTTCGTGGTCTGGAATGATGCGGAATAAATTACTATACGTGAATCAGCAGGTGGTATTCGTCTACGACCGTTAATAATTTATGATGGAATTTTTCTCCTATGCCGTTTCGATTTCAACTGCCGGACGATGGCTGTGACGTCAAAGTTCGGTTATACATCACGTGAGGAATGAAAAAACGCCGATATATTAGCTGTTTGATCGTTTAGTTCACCGCAGTACTGAAGTGAGCCTTCCTCAACAGTCGGAATGACAATGAATGCAGAAAGAGATTATATTGCAGTTTTTATGCCTCACGTGACAAATAATCACTCTGATGTCACAGTTATCATTCGGCTATTGAAACCGAAACAGCACGAGAAAAATTCTATTAAAAATTATTTAGCGGTCGAGGACAATTGCACGTGGTAATCTATGTAAACAATGTCTTAAGAATCATTACAAACAAGACCACACGCAACGAAAAGTTAAGTGCCTGTACTCCTTTAAGGCTTACATTGGTGGCGGTGAGCTGTGTGTCGGGGACGATACAATACTTTCTAACGTGCAAGGAGTTGCTCTCAAAGCAGGAGTGTAGTAGTGCAACATAAGAATAATCTCATTCGGCACATGAAGCATATGGCGAAGGGTGTTCTGAAAGGACAGTGGATGAAATCGAGTGCAAGGCTGGGGCACGTCCACCGGCAAACTTCAAGCTCTAGCTGAAGGAAAATTATGAATTTAGATCATTTATTGCAAGGTCACCGTAGGCAGAAAAAACTGGCGGGGCTTAGCTTTGGTTCCGCCTCGTAGGTTGCGAAAGCAGGTGTTTTATACTGCATATGCAGCGTTTATAGTGGGAAGAGCGCGGCGCGCCGTGGCAAGCGGCCGCCGTTACCCGACGAGCCGACTTGGTAGCCCGTCTCTCGCTCCTGGTATGACGTCACGCCATAACGTCACTAGCGCCTCTAGCGGGAGGAGCGCGGCGCGCCGTGGCAAGCGGCCGCCGTTACCCGACGAGCCGACTTGGTAGCCCGTCTCTCGCTCCTGGTATGACGTCACGCCATAACGTCACTAGCGCCTCTAGCGGGAGGAGCGCGGCGCGCCCTGGCAAGCGGCCGCCGTTACCCGACGAGCCGACTTGGTAGCCCGTCTCTCGCTCCTGGTATGACGTCACGCCATAACGTCACTAGCGCCTCTAGCGGGAGGAGCGCGGCGCGCCGTGGCAAGCGGCCGCCGTTACCCGACGAGCCGACTTGGTAGCCCGTCTCTCGCTCCTGGTATGACGTCACGCCATAACGTCACTAACGCCTCTAGCGGGAGGAGCGCGGCGCGCCGTGGCAAGCGGCCGCCGTTACCCGACGAGCCGAGTTGGTAGCCCGTCTCTCGCTCCTGGTATGACATCACGCCATAACGTCACTAGCGCTTTTAGCGGGAGGAGCGCGGCGCGCCGTGGCAAGCGGCCGCCGTTACCCGACGAGCCGAGTTGGTAGCCCGTCTCTCGCTCCTGGTATGACGTCACGCTACAACGTCACTAGCGCCGGCACGTAATTTTCTTTCCTCTAATTCATTTTAAGGCGAAAGCCTTTCATGGCTCATGCTCGCGGTGTCCTTCCATGCTTGCGGTGTCCGTCCTTGCGCTGGAATCGTGCCAACTGTGGCCTCTCCGCGCAGCGGCGCAACCTCCTGCGTAATTTCTTTTCTTCTAAATCATTTTTTTTTTCACTCTTCACTCCCTTCCTCTGCAAACGGATGACGGGCGTCCACCGAGAGATGCGAGACAGTTACTGCGTAATATCCTTTCCTCAAATATAATTTTCATTTTCATCACTACGGCTCCTCTTCGTCTTCTTTCACTCCCACTGCCTCCCTTCTTGTACGGTGCGGTTCAGGTGTCCACCGCGACGGTTGCTACGTCAGACGTCATTCTAAAGATAAAACGTGGCTACCGGCCGAGGCTACGCGAAAGGCCGTTAGTAAGCGTAGTATTGCTTTCGCAATAAAAGGAAAGGAGAAGGTCTTAGGTAGCATTTAGTGCTGCAGCCTTTATCTGACAATATTCTTTCATGCAGTCTGGCTACGTTACACATGCTTGAATGTACAGCCTTAGTATGTCATAGTTAGTGTTAAGCAGCTAATGTCTTATTTCGGCATACCGTACACGTTGCTATTATTGTAACCAAATTTTCCCTAGTATGTAATAGAGGAAATTTATGCAGTCTGCATGTGCTTGGTGCTGGCTGAAAACCTATGTGGCTTGATGCAATAAGGACGTTGTGTCGGTTAGGCAAGGGAAGCACACAACCTATTCTCAATTTTTCAAGAGCAATAAAGGACACTTTTTCAGAATGAATGCAACCGGAGCAAAGTATGTTATCGCTCAGACATGCAACAATGCAAACATGGTGCTGCTGCTGTGCACTTCTGATTTTGTACGTTTCTGTAGCTGTGTCATTGCTTTCTGCATGTTACTTTGCACACTGGCATGTTGTGCTTTTCTTGTTAGCAGTTGAATGCATCACCCCACAGTTGAACTGCACCCCGTTACTAAATTTGCTGAGGTTTTTGACATATGTGGTCAAAAACTGTGTGGTCTGAGATGACTTCTGAGAGCCTGGTACAACTTTCCATAATTTTCAAGCTTGCCTTACAACCTCATTCCTGTTTTGCATTGGGCTCTTTTCAGAGAACACCAATGGAACATTAAATGGAGGCTATAATCCTGAACAGTAGCTGTACAGTTGAGATTAGTGAAGGAAGAGCTCCGAATCTTAATTACTGAATTTATGCGAAGTGTTCAAAGGGACACAGAAGACAAATTTGAGGTGGCCTCTATTGACAGATTACTTTTTAAGAATGAAAACTGCTTCTTTCCTCTGTCCAGTCCTATAGTGCAGACAGTTTCCTTTCTTAATCCCTTAAAGGTTTATGACGACCTCAGCTTGTCATGAGTGATCACCACTTCTTTGCTTGTGATTAGGAGATGTCATGGGTATTGCACAATGTTCCGAGCCCACCTCGCCAAACTGTCGAAAACAGCTATTTAAAACACAGCTGGCGGCACAGGTTCCATTATGTACACTTGCATTGCATGAAAGTTTGCAGACTACATAGCAGAAGGCGTGCCTTGTGTTTCCCGCGCCTTCAAGGGAAGCATGGCGCATCCGTGCGGCATTTGGGGGCCGGAGATCAGTCTCTGCCATATTGTAGTGCAAGTGACGAGGATATCGGCGTCTGCTTTATTCTTCAAGTGAAGAAGATAGTTATGACGTTTTTATTGATAGCGAGAATGAAGCGGAAGAAAGCAGAGACGAGACGATATCCACCTCCCGCGAATGATGTCACACTGACGTCAATAATATCTTCGTAAGACCTCCATGGTTTGAATTCAAGCGTTCTCTGCGACTGACGCTTAGTAGTAATCTCTCTCCCCCACTCTAGAGCTTTCTGAGGCTTACTTTTATGATGAACTGCTTGATGTTATCGTAGTAAAGATAAACTGGCACACCTCTCAGCTGTTAGTTTTGAGTAAGATGAGCAAATATTCTTGCTTCCGAAAATGGGTTCCACGCCCTTTCGCTGTCGGGTGTTTCTGCCCGTGACGCACCCCCAGTGTCGCACACTTCCGGGATGATGGTCCCGCCGTTTCAACGTCAGAATCTGACGCTGCGGAACTCGCCTCTTCCTCGGATGAGACGCTGTCAAAGTCCGAATCCGAGCTCGGCTCGTATTTAGAATCTGAAGAGCCACCGCTCCAATGCGCAGAGGAACGTCCCGCGCGGTCAGCCATAACCGAAAGTAACCGCGCACAGCGGGGGTGTGCTTTCAGTGGCCCGCAAAACGGAGAGAAATGGGACGCTGTGTAATAAAGATGAGAGAGGGAGATGGAAAAAGGCTAAAACAATGTTGAGGGGCTTTGCTTTTGCTGCTGCCATCCGCAAGCGAGGGTGCGACGAGAGAGCGAAAGCAGCGATCAAGTCATGTGTCAGTCTCTTTGACTCTCGGAGTGGCAACGGCGCGCGCCCTTGAACTTGAAGCGCCGTAGCTCACATGCCGACAGAAGAAAAATAAAAACCTGCAAAACAGCGGCAGATGGCAGAACAACCCTTGGAACCATAACCACACGCGCGCGTCATGATCCGGCGAACGCGGAGCGACCGTGCCATTCAGCAAAGAGAGAGGGGTGGGATGGCAGTCGCTCTGTACTCTTCAATACACGTACCAAAACAGTAAGGTGCGAAAATACGAACTTGTAGAAAGATTGAACAGATGGGGCAGCTAGTCGAAGAGCGTCAGCCTTGTGCTCAAGCGCGAAATTTTGAACGCACGATAGAGAACGTACCGGTACGTCAGTGACACTGTGGGGGGAAGCGCGGAAACGTACCGGTACGTCCGTGACAGTGAAAGGGCTAGAACTACGTATTTCACGTAGACTTTTGTAACCTACACGCCGCACCCCATAATCTGCTACATGAAACAAGATGCAAATGACAAAAACATCAGCAAGGCAACCAGGGCGTGGTGCAAGTGGTGCCAGAAGCCCCTTTGCCCAGTGCATGCTTTGGCCGCCACTACAAAGAGAGCAGTTTCATCTACTTTCATGGAAACTATGGATAAACAGTGCATCTTGTGCATGGCAATTCGAAACCAACCCTTAGATTTTGGAGTTTTATGAATTTCTTTCACCCTACACCTCAAAAGTCCCAGATATGGGTTATTAGATTAGGAAACGAAGAATGACCAATAAAACATTATCTGGCGTAAAAGGTTTCAGGAAATTTTTTTTTAAATATGTTTTAAAAAATTGGCAATTCTGCAGTATAATGTTCTTCTTTAATGAGGCCTTAAGGGGTCTAATGCTTCATGAACTGACCCCTGAACACACTACCTCCACTGAAAACAAGCCCTCTATAAGCCACAAAAGGTCAAAAATAAAATACAGGTCTCTGCCTCTGCTGACAATTTTCTGAAGCATAATGCAGTGCAGTTTTTTTGACGGGGGCCTTTAAGGCTATGCTACAAGCCATTCATGTTAGAGTGGTGATCGTAGTCGTTCTTGGCCTAGATATCACGAGTTTAAATGACGTTGTGGGATAAAAAAAGGTTTCATTTGGAACTCAATTGTTGTTAGCAATAAATAAGTCTTTTGTTGCTGAAAAAATGACAACATGCCAACCACAGAACCAAATTTCAGTAAGAAAAACTAGATCCAGTAGTTGCCACAGTCGCTTTATGAGAACAAATCCTGTCTCACTTGATGATGCTCACAACTACCATGCAAGAGGTTGGGCATCTGTACTAAGACAGTAGTTGCTGAAAGGCTTGGAGTTTTTCGATGGTCAGTCGCCAAGCTGCTACAGTGCAAGTTCTCTATATGGTGATGTAATTTGGGCCTGAATATTAGGGCCAGCAAGGCTGAACCACATATTGGAGATTTACTTTGCTTATATCTACTGTCTCATGAAGTAAACGCACCAAAACATTCCTAGAGCAAGCACTACATAATTCTCAAAAATGGATAGATGCATGTAACTTCCCGCTGAATACTTGTCTACTCACTGTGTTGCTGACACGCGAGCGCGTAATTCAGCACATGCGAACCACGCCCGTGGAGCCTGTGTTTTGAAGCACAGGCTCCTGCTTCTTCAGTGCTAGCTACTCTTGTGCTAAACGATTTGTAGCACTTGGACAGCTGTGAGAGACCGTCTGTTCCCGAGAGAAAAAAAGCAGTCTGAACAGGTGTCTAGTCGTCAAAAAAGCACAACACTATATTTCAATCAATTGATACTGAACATAAGTCAGTTAACAATGTCTGTTTGCTACAATGCACTTATCTAAAAAATGGCCATTGCCACAATACCAAGAATTCCGACCTTTAAAAATGTTTCCCAGGCCAAAGCATTTAAACTGGATATTTTTGCATGCGTCTACATTTAGCAGGCGCGATTCGAGTAAGAAGGCAAAGTGGTACGTGCCTATTATGCGTCATAACACAAAAAAAAATTGCGGTTGGAAAACTTTTTCAATGTATTCTGTTTCTTAAAACTTTCAGACAGTATTAAAGGCTAGGAAGACCATATCATTTCGCAGCAAAGTGCCAGTGACCACAATTTCCATGAGTCACATGAGATGCCTGTTATTTGAAGCTATGAAAATCATGCATTCTTGAGGCTACGGAAAAAGTACTTTGGTTGGCACTGACTAGCACGACACTGCAACGCTATTTTAACAAGATCCTGGTATCCAGGTTTCATTTAGTGGCGCTTAACTTCTAAATGGGCAGAAGGAGGACAAAGCTAGCCATGCCACATGTATTTCATTCACTCTAGCAATGAACCTGCTTTTTTTTTACAGAAAAGTTTCAGTCAATTTGTGGGGACGGCTGATTACGCGGGGAAAAAAAGCAGACAGATTTTTCTGCGGCGTCAAAATTTTATATCAGACATCGACTCGCTCGTCCACCTGCCAGTCTCTTTGCCCATCAACAACAAACGCACGCACTGAACATGTTGCGCCCCTGCTTTCATATCGCCGCCTATTATAGCACCCCAGTTGAAAAATCCACCAGAATGGTTTGGTGTGTTCTGGTGTTAACACCAGGATTTCCTGGTGTGGCTGGTGTGGGCACCAGGCCAGCCTGGTGGTGCTGGTGGGCACACCAGACTGGTGTCGTGGTGTCTGGTGTGCACACTAGACCGGTGTGGTGTTGTCTGATGTGCACACCAGACCGGTGTGGTGTTGTCTGATGTGCACACCAGACTGGTTTCATGTCGTCTGGTGTGCACAATAGACTGGTTTCATGTCGTCTGGTGTGCACACTAGACTGGTTTCGAGTCATCTGACGTGTATGATCCAGCTCAAGCACACCAGACCTGTTGCTGTATTCATGTGCGGGAGCCGAGCGCCACCAAAAATATCTGTTCGGTTCATTCTAGTTTGCATGCAAGATGTACCGGATACAATCTCAGGCACATGCCAGACATGTGGCCAAGGGTTATTTCATGCACTGACACACATTTAGGTTGGTTTGGTACTTACTGAGATTAATGAAAGATTTCTGTCCTGCTTAATTGCATAGTCCATTGCTGCAACTATGGGTGTTCATGTCTTCACACCACAGTCAAACCATAAAAAAGTCAAAGGTAAATTGTGAGGTACATTTGCATATCATACAGCATATAATTTAGTATTTATTACTATTACACTAAGGATGAATGGCAGACTGTTTATTATGTGGACAAAAAAGGCACACTTTTTTAGCTTCCAGGTATAGTTAAATGCTCATATCAGCCAGGACAATAAAAAATTTGTATCTGGTGTGACTATGAAAACATAAAGGCATGACAGCAGGTTGAAAAGCTTGAAAGAAATTAAAACACGTTTATTCACAAAATTCAGCATAGAACTTCTTCGTTTCAGAGCTGCAGTAGTGCCTTCGCGAAATGGGCATTTGGGAAAGTGCCCCTGAAAGCATCACAAAAGAACACCATCAATTCATTCCCCTGAATTGTAGCAATGTGGGGCCTTTCATACAGCCAGGCAGCTTCCACAGTGCTTACCAGTGCCTTTCACAGTGATCAAGACAATGAAATTACTGGTATCAGAATGGTGATAAGGAGGTGGGCTTTTGTGCAGACACAATACTTATAGGGCAGGTGGGAAAGTATGAAGTGTTGCCAGCTGCATTAAGCTCAACAGCAAATGCCAGCTCAGTTGATAACAAATTGTGCAAGGGTATTTGAAGACAACTTCACACAGCACTGTGCATTTGCTCATCGACGCAATGCCAGAAACCATAAGGAACAGCAAGACAGAAACAGGCATGGCTGAGTTGGCAACAGTGAGAAGTGCTACACGGCAAAACAGCCGAAAACATCCTAAGCTCCCCCTGTGCTATAGATTCTGCCTGTAAGAGCTTAATTTTCTGACTGACATGAGAGCTGCACATTGTTAAGAGATGCAGAAGAGAATGTGAACTATCAAGTTTAAATGGCCGAGGATTATTTCGTGCACTGAACAAACAACACCAATTGCATAGCTGCTAAAAGGAGCATTTTGCTACTGTAGTTTACTTGCTTTAACACCAGCTAGGAGAGATGCCCCAGACAACTTTTTCTTCAACAGCCAAACAAGGTCTCAAGGTCAGCACATGTAGGTAAAAAAAACAAGCAAAACACATTTTACATATCATTATATCAAGGGTCTTGGAAAACAATGCCCTTCCAAAGTTACATGCACTGAAAAAATTCACCGCTGTACATTACCACTGAAGGCTATGGAAAGGTGCAAAGGAAGTGCAAATACACTGTAGACAACATCTTCAGCATGAGTTGCTGTTTTTCATGACAGTGCCTACTTCGAAGCATGAAGGACAAGAAACCAAAAACTCGTGCTCAGCAGCAGAGCAACAAATAATGCACAAGACAGTACACCGCAACTTGACATTACTTAATAAGGCACAATATTATATAAAAAAGGGCTCATATCACAGGATACAATGTCAGTCAGGTTATCCAGCTGAAGTAAGCAAAGAATAAAAATAAATGGGTGCAGTCTTCACTGGATATAAAGGAATGCATGAGAACTGGTTCAAAGAACTGTTCATGTACTCGGAACAGATTGAAAACACAGAGATAACAGTCCCTGATAAGTGTGTTCATTTAACAGAAATGAACACTTACAAAAAAGCTGGCTCATTCGGGTTGCTAAGTCATATATATAGGGATATATATTGTAGAGAAATCATCAGCTAAACTGCATATACTGTGGGGCAAAGGCTTCTCCGAATACTAAGTTCCGAACCTCATGTGAAACACGGCACTGCAGGAGCTTTGGTTGGTCTGTCCAGCGGGCTCAATATTTAAGGCTACGTGTTCCCTTGATGGAGACAGTTAACAAGTACGTATGTGAATTTTGTACTAAGCTGCCATTGAAGCATGTATGTGTTGACGTGTTGGCAAATGCAAAGAAAAACATGCCTATCGAAACATTTTCTTGCTGAACATGCACAAGAGTGTACTGGATGCCACTGCCATGTGACAGTGAACATGCACAACAAACAAGACAGTGTGTTAATAATAATGCAACACGCTGAAACCTCAAACAACACTAACTAGGTACCTTGCAATGTGCTGTCAAGTTTCATGACATTTTGAATTTTGTAAAATGCAATAGCAAGTTGGCCACAATCATAAATGGAGATCAGTGAAAAAGTGGATGAGTGAAACTGCTATGAGGAAGATGTGCAACAGACTGGGCAAAGGGTATTTTGTCTTTGTCGAAAGGATCAGCATCATCATTTTTGCATTTTTCACAAAGCTGTATTCGTGTCTCACATGCTGCATACATATCGTAAAACTGTGCTCAGAATGACATCGCTTTGAAGCAGTTTTGACCACTGGTTTTGTAGAAAAAAAGAGGAACAGAGCTGTAGCAATCACTTCATAAAAAGACCTCAAATATGGTAAATATCCATGCCGCAGTCTTTTGGATGTATAAAACGACTTGCATGTACACTGAAACTTGCTTCAAGAAGTATTATGATGCAGTTCACCGATGAAAAAAGCTCAAAAGCTGAAGGAGTTTAAATTTTTGTTTCCCTGTAAAAGTGGGCCGTGTCGAACTGTACACCCGTGCTTGTAAAAACATAACACCAAGGAGGCCTGAAAGTTAAAAATATGCTGAATGGTTTGTTTCATAGCTCGGTAGTATCCAGCATGCAAAAATATGGTGCAGAGGGGCAGCATTTTCCCATTTGACAGCATTTGAAGCAAGTGGGATAGAAGTGTCTTACTCAAGAATATTTTCATGCTGTTCCCTCATGGTACTGAAAATGACTAATCACTTTCATGAAGATTAGGCATCTTCACTAAGAATGTGCTCTCCTGTTCCACAAGCACACAAGATGAAACAACGCTTTCTTCGCAAAGCATGCAGAGAGCGATGCCAAATGAAGGGTGCTCGATTCTGAACAAAAAGGGCAGCTCAAACGCTTCAGTAATCAATTCTTGACACAACAGCAAGATTTTACTGTCAGCAGCAAACACCTTGAGAATTTTAACACGTTTGCCGTTACTTGCTTCCAGGTAGCATAAACATGTTCTTTCTGCTTGTTGATAATGGGCGCTGTTTACAGTGAACCCCTTGACACGAGCTCTAAGGTACTCACTTACACATGCCTCGGAATCAATGTTTTGCCTCAACAGTATTTGGATGGGTTCTTCATAGACACAAGGTGGCAAAGCTGCACCTAAGACAATAGATTTGTGCTGTTTAGAAATTTTACCTGCAATTAGCTCCTGCTGCTTTTTCAAAAATGGAGGAAGAGGTACCAGACGTTTCAAAGAATTTAGAACTCCATTCATAATGAATCTTTTTGATATTTGCCGAGGAACCCCTTTCGCAGCAGACACAAGCTTCAAGATGTCCCCGTTGCCCCCTTCAAATGGGAAGGTTGACGTGGCCTACAGTGGACCTGTCATCCTAACAGATTTCGCCAGATGTAGAAGTTGATGAACATTGAATGTTTGCGCACTTTCATCATAAAATATTTTCACTTCCTCCACAGACTGTTTCAGCAACCTTTCTGCAATAAAAGTGTCACTGCGTTCAGCACGTTCTCTCAGCAGCATAAAAATGCCTTCTACCAGCAATGAAAAATGCCTAATATATCTATCTGGCAGAATGTTTTGAAGGCATGGCACACTGTAGTATAGCAACCAATACTTCCATTCTGTGGCTTTCCAGAATGCCCTCTCTGAAACTGGCCTTGGCAGTCTCTAGAAGCTTATTGGTGGCCGTGCTTTCAAAATACGCTGATTTAGCTCGGCAATTCTATTTCCTACATACCAAGGCTTCCCAGTTACAGACAGCCAAAGCTCTGTCATTTGTGCAGTCACACCCTCCAGGACACAATGCATATAATCGGGAGGGAAGCCCCAGACCAAGTCCAATGTTCCTAGCTTCGTAACTGGAGATGGCCCCTCCTCTCCAACGACAGAGCACTTTCTTGTAACTGCAAGGGACATGGCTGACAGCACAGTGTCGTGGGACTTCAACCATGGCACCGCCTTCAAACGTGTACTTTACTGTGCCTACAACAAAAACACAACAAATCATTAAAATCAAAATTCCCTTCATGCCGCACAGATCAAAGCAGTAGTAAAGAACAAATGAAAATAATTAAAAACATGAATATAACACCGGCAAAGTATAAAACATCCAACTAGCCAAGTAGGCTGTTATTCCTTACTTTTACCGCTGGCAACCAATCTGCCATGTAAAACATATGCTGTATATCTGTGTCCTTCATAAGACTGAATGAAAACAGGAGTCTCACCGTCAACTAAAGTTCCCTTGTTAAGACACCAAGTGCAGCCGTAGTACCCATTGTACTGCTTTGCATTGAGCAAAGCAGCTCTGGCCGGTGAGTCCACACAGCAGCACACAATTCTGACTGCAGACTCCACAACTTGATCAGCAAAGGTCCACATCAGTCTGCCAACCTCTTGGAACTTGTTCACAACGGTTTTCATAAAGAGATCTGCAGGTGGATGCTCCTTGCCGAACCAAACTGCTCCAACCAAAATATTCTTCCATCGCAGAGGAACGGGAACCTCATTGAGGGCTACTTGTATTGGCCACACAGAACCTTTGCTTGACTTAAATACCGGTGCACCATCAGTATTCATCGTCAAATTTAGGTCACTCCATTTCATTTCATGGTCGCTGCGAACTTTCTTGTAGAGGAGGCCATCTGTGATATCGGTGAGAGCCTCTGGGCATGATGAAGCAAGCTGACGCAGGTTGCTTCCAACTATTTTGCCCATGCGTTTCAGGAGCTGTTGCAGTTGTCGCTTCAAGTTAAGAGTAATCAAAAAGCTCCCCTTCTTCAAAACCTCTCCTAGGCTTGCAACTTCTGAAAAAATTCGGCAACGCCAGTGGCTGGTACCATTGCCATCAATTAAGAACTCGCAAGTCTGTGAGTAGAAGGCAAGGTGAGCAGAAGGTATGAATGCTCACCATTTTTTGCTGAAGCTTCCACAGTTTTCGAAAGCCATATTTGGCTGAAGGAAAAACCTCTTCAGCAAAGAGGGCGTTCAGAAGCTTGAGCAAGCTGTCAACTTGTGTCCATGGTAGCTTAGCTGCCACAACAAATGATAATATCAGGAGCATGGCTTGCAGTCGGGTTGTGGACTGGCCAGGAAGAGTCGTCTTTGAGTTGGCTGCGATGAAATCAGAAAGATCATCATCTGGGTCGTCAGCTTCGTCATACACATCAGGGTCTCCCTGCTCAGCATTCTGGTTAAAAGAGGCAGCACTTCCTGCTTGTTCAGAGAGCTGAGGTAGTGGCAGCAGACATTCTTCACTCTCAGTTTGTTCGTCTGTAACCTCAGCGTCCCCTCTTGGTATCTCATTTACTGCAGCTGACTGCAAAGAATAAACAAACGAGGAACGTATTAGCTACATCAGACAGTGACGAAAGCCCGAGTGGCATGCTTTGAGAAATCTGGCCGATTAGTGGGTCAGCATCTTATCATGGCATGACGTGAGCCCAATTAATGCTGAATTGTTTCTCCATCCTCACACCGCTTGTTCTTTACCCAGATTGAGCATTTGAGACTACTCCAGCTGACGAAATGGGAATGGATGTGAGAGGGCAGCAGTTGTAATTGCATCCACTGCACACAACTCTGCCACTGGCTGTGATAAGATGCTGACCAAGTGACCGGCTCCAGCTCTCACAGTGCTATAAAGTGAGCTTCACACACTGACATGAGAAGATTTGTCTGAACCGGTGTTCTGCTGGACAAAGAGAGAGACCTGAGAGATCCGCTATGTTGAGGGCTCAGTGTTTTTACTTTTTGTCATTCTTACTGGTATGCAGAGGAATTTTCCATAAAAATTACTATGGGCTCTAAAAAGTGTCAGTGCAATCCGTGCTGCTCACAGATGATGTCAGAGCAGAATTGCATGCATACTTCTCGGCATTTGTTGCATACTTAACCAAGTGTTGTCAGTAATCAGAGCTTTATTTCCTCGGATGTCTTTTACACCATCGCCTAGGATGGTGAGAAATGACAGGTGGTGGCTAATGTACGACACGTAAACTCATGTTTGCCACATCTACATATAGTATGCCGATCTAGTCGACACCTCTCACACATTTATAGTGTTCAGTTGGAGTTCGTGTTTGACTGCATTTATGTTGATGAACTCTTCTATACGCAGCATTTTTCATTGGCGCCTGTGCTCAAGTCCCCAAATGATGGCGGCTACATCCAATTTGGCTGCTATTTGGCTGTATTTCAGCCTGGCTATGTTACAAAAGGCCCTCACAACGCAATATTTCGATCCACATTTCACCTCACCAGTCTCCTTCTGCTTCTGTTTCTTGTTCCTCTTAATTCGATGCTGCGGAGTGCTTTTTTTCCTGATCATTGTACACCCGCGCTGCCTTGTTCTCTTCTGCCGCAATCTATGATGCGACAAACTTTTTTGCCATGGTTTATGCCGCATCAATTCATCATTTTCGTTTTCTAGCCCTGTTTCTCATGCTGCGTTCTGCTATCAGCCGTCTGCATCCATCACAGACAATGGTTTGGACGTTGATAGGCCATGTAAGCTCCGCCTTTTCAGGAACTCTCTTTAGATGCTTACCGCGCAGGCAAGAGCATGACCACTGCCTGCGGTGGGTGTAAGGACCCTAGGTTCTCGCGATTCCGCAAAAAAAAAAATCTGACTTAAGCTTTCTCCCCCCCCCCCTTTCACAAAGAAAAAAAAGTGGTGGGGGGGGGGGGGCAAGTTGAAATACAGAATAAACGAATAAGTCGGTAATACATGCACATCGCACAGCAGCAGCCGCGCCGTCATGATCCGTGCCGCCGGTGCTCGGCGTTTCGAGCTGTCCAGCTCCAGCACCCGTTTGCCCTTCTTTGCTGTCCCTACTTCGCTCAACTTCTGCAATGCCTTTTATTTCGCAGCGACCCGTACCTCCTTTCCGCATCCACACCCACAAATATGCACTTGCTCGCCCCGCGTTTTGCTTCAAAAATTTACTGAAAAGCGGGCTTTTTCTCACGGCTCGCAAGCCTAATGGCAAAGGTCGCTTTTGCAACATTGCACAGCTCGGGAAAAAAAAAAAAAAAACACTTGCGGATTCTTTATGAGTTCATGGAATGTAAAACTTTTCGCCGCAGAAAGTGAATGGGCCCTAGCATATGACGTAAACAAGTCGGTGAATTACCTGCGGTGCTTGAGACGTTGCAGCGGATTCATTTTGCAGCCGGCTCCATGTCGTCTGCCGCGGAATTTTCGGTGATAGAGCATTTGGCTCCAAATAGGCGCGGTAGCGTTTTTTTGGAGGCATGTTGGAGCACCTCCTTTGCACGCTTGTAACAGGCTTGTACAAATAGATGAGGCGTTGGCATGTATAAGGTGCAAGAACGACACTGAAAACAGATGGAACGTACAGCCAAGGAGGCGACGACAGACTGTGCGGGAAATTCCGCGCGCCCGCCTCTCCTTTCTTTTTTTTTTGTTTTATAGCGTGCTTCAATGCGTGCCCGCCTCTCCCAGCAAGGCAAACGCTACAATCTAGCCAAAAAGAAAGTGGCGCTTACAAAGTTAACTACTACACATTTGCAACATATAATACAGATAATAACTCAATCTGTTTAGCAACGCGCTAAAGCTGTGTGAAGTCTCATCAGCATGCAATTTTTTGTTTGACAAGACTGCAGCGCCACACACACCATTATGTTGTCAAAACATCATGTAGAGAGTTTGTTCCAACCGTTTCAACATCCTTTTTGTTCTATACTGCGCGACGTTGGTGACTTGCTCCCGAGTGTGCCTCACTGCAATGGTGTTTTACGTATACGTAAAGTTTCTGCTTGACAACGTGAAAAAAGTCACTTCATCGGTTCTTGTGAAAGAGTTCCACCCAAAGAGCACGGAAGATTTTGCGGCGGGAAATATCTATCAGGTTTATTGGGAGGGAGATGAGAAAACAAAGGGCGGATACTACGACGCAGAAATCCTACAGATGACAGGTAAGAACACCTTTATTTCTGTCTGAATACTTTTGTAATTTCTACTTTGCAGCAGCTGTAGCTACCCGTGTATTTACGTAGGGCGTTGATTGATATTGAAACTTCATTCAGCCTCTATGTGTGTTCCGCCGTGAGCACGCTTAACACGGACGCTCGAGCGATTGTCTTCCACTGACGTTAGTGCCGCTGGGCGTCAGCCGCTGTGTCTGAGACAAAATTAAAGTGGAAGCAGGGCACGAGCTGTCTGCAACGTCCGCAAACATACCGTGCAGTATAGTCTTGGACTCTGCGCCCAGCGCTCAGAGGCTGTAATATCAGTGCAGGACGCGCAAGCGAGCGTTCCTGTTAAGCGTGCTGACGGCGGTACAGCACTCGAATTTGCTTGTCAGGGCTATAGGAATGTGTTCTTGAGCTTTTCTGCCTTTCGTAACGCGCACCGCTGTTGTGCAGTTCTCACGTTCAACTTGCAGGTTTGCGAATTCCGTCCTGTTTGCAGCATGTTGCATGTTGATGGATGTAACGAAATTAATCTGGCAGTGTCCGGTAGATGGTAGAGTCGCCCGGCTGAAATTCCCCCGGCACCTCCATCAACTGGGCCTCGTGAATACGTTTTTTTTTTTTTCTCACTGGTGCCCCTCCAGGCATTCTTCAGTTGTAGTAATGAACTGTCTTATGTACAAGTGATGAGTGGCTGGTCTTCCCAGGGTGAACCCGTTGCTTTTCTTTCTTTTTTTTTTGGGGGGGGGGGGGTTGTGTGTATCACTTGGGACTAGTTCGGAAGCATAAAATGTATACTTCACTGCTCTCGGTTACAGCTCAGTTGATGACCATCTCCTAGGTGCATGTATTGAATATTAAACTGTGAAGGCCTCTGTAGCCGAGAAAGCTGCCAAATGTGACAGAGGTTCTCACGCCACACTAGGAAGGAAGTGTCGATTCTGCATTGTTTCTTGAAAACTTGACATGAATGCGAAATTCTAGAGGCCCCGTGTACTGTGCGGTCAGTGCACATTAAAGAACCCTAGGAGGTAGAAATTTCTGAAGCTGTTCACTGCGGTATCCCTCATAGCCTGAGTTCCTTTGGGACGTTGAACCCCCATAAACAAAAAAACCTGGGGCTGCAGTTTCATATAGCAATGTTTGTTACTGCTGCTGAACAGTGGCGAAAATGATTCATTCTAAAAAAAAGGACAGACTACTCAATTGAGCAGCCAGTCTCTGATGAGTGTTGGGGGAATTCTGGCTGATGGCCAGATAGGCACTGTCAATTAAATAATTTAGAATAGAAGATGCTGCAAAAGGCTTGGTGCAGGAAACATTATCTTGCATTTTATCATTACAATCAATGTATGGAAAATTGTACGAACATGCCCCTAAAAGAGATTTCTTTTCTTTCCAGAATCCAAAGAAGAAATGGACCAACATATTTCTGGTCAATGACATCGTGGAGCAGTCGCGCGCCCCGCAAAACGCCCAAGAGACCTGGCACGGGATAAAGTATGTATGCGCAATTGAAACCCGAACCTTGTAATGAAATGTGATGTTCAATAGGTTTTCAGTAACGTTGTGTCACATGCAAGCATTTCTGTAGTTTGCGTCCAAAGAAATTTAATTTTTTTTTATAATGTTAAAGACAATATGGGTGAATATGTGTTTTGACACTGTGTTAACTACTGCAGATTCGAAACATCAAAAAGTGGCGGATGCTCGCGCAGCAGGCCGCAACGGACGACCTTATGGCCAGTGGCACGCAGACAGCAGTATAGAAAGAGGTGCAGAAGCTGAGAAAAGAAAACGAGGAGCTGCGCCAGCTGAACATCGAGCTGCAACACCAGCTCTTGCGCTTCCTCTCAGCTGATGGTACACTCCTTATAATGAGTTTTTTTTTCTGTATTTCCTGCTGTGCAAGCTTATTGATTCAATGTTTTCAGGTCACATAACCTTGGAAAAATTTTTGGGTGGTTTAAGAAGGAAGTGCGTGTGTGTTGGGGTGGGAGGGGGGGAATAGCTTACGGCGCATATTGAAATCTGCGGACTGAAGAGCAACTTGCTCTCACTTTGAAAGATTTAACCTAGCCATGACTGCCGACAAATCTTTTTGTGTTACTCTTTTACTCTCTTCCCTTGCTTTAAAACACCATACCAATAATTGTTGTACCTGCTTCGGTGGCTGAGTGGTCAGGGCACTTGGCTGCTTAGCCAGGACACCTGTGTTCAATCCTGGCCGTGGTGGCGGCGTTTTGAAGGAGGCAGAACACAAAAAGGGTCCGTGTACTCTGCAACGTCTGCATATTAAAAACCCTATGAGGTCAAAGTTATTCAGAAGCCCTCCACTGCGGTGTCCCTCATAGCCCGTGTGTCGCTTCGGGACATGGATTAATTGTAAATTGTGGCTAAGCCATAAATCACAAATTTTTCTTTCTTCACAAAGTCAACACGCTAGTAGTTCACTCAGTCATGTTGGCTTGTTCAATAAGACCAAGCTTTCCATTAATGCCAGATCTTAAAATTCATTAGTTCAGGCGTTAGAAAACAAATAATAAATACCTTGCAAAGCCATATCTAAACATGCAGTTTCTTGTGGGACACGAACTGATAGATTTTTTGGCACAGCAGTGAGCCATGCCGCAAAAAAATCTCAAGCTATGGGAAGGAATAACGGGGGATAAGGTTGTAGTGGAGCTTATTTTGGAGGCACTTTTCGCACAGGTGCATGGCTGATTATGTTGGAATCAGTGTAACATCTACCACAAAACTGCGTCTGAACTTGAGTCGGGCATGAATCTGCAGTCGAATTGTCAACCAGCACATACATGAGTGTGTATGAGGCTGTTAGTGGAGTGCGAGGCGTTTACCATGGGAACAGGCACACAATATTATAAATATACGGGACATGTGCCTCGCCGCCTGCTCCTAACAAAGACTCAAGACTCGTCCTCTGTGGCTTCAACATTTCTCTTTGAAGCACTGAGGCGACCAACTTGCAATGCATTCTTGCAAAGAGCAGTAAACACAGGAGAGGACGCTGCAGCCAGGCAAGGGTTGTACTGCTCCACTCCGCACCGCTGAGGAGCGTTCTTTCAGTGTTGTAGTTTAGAGGCCTTGCACTGGATAAAGCGGGACTGCTCCACATTGTACTCTTGAGGGTAGCTTAAATATTGTCTGTTTTCTGCCTCAATATATAAAAAAATTAAGCTGTGCTCAAATTTCGCATTACAAAAAACCATGATCGTTGGTGAAGTTATTTTCATTGGTCTACATCTCTGCCACCCTTTGCAGCACTGCCTGCTGCGTCTGCACCTTCCGCGGCCGTGGCGGCTGCATCTGCCAGTGCGGCACCTGCCCGTGCTGCTTTTGCCTCTGCTGCACCTTCCCATGCTGCATTTGCCTCTGCTGCATCTGCACCGGCGCCGTCTGCTTCTGTTCCACCTGCGGCATTGGAACCTGCGGCATTGGCACCTGCGGCACCGGCACCTGCGGCATCAGCAGATTCTTCACTGATGGCTGCTACATCGGCAGCTGCTACCTGGGCGCCTGGAATAGATGCCCCTTGGGCTGAAGTGTTATCAGCTCCCTCCTCTCCGCCTGCAGCCACCTCTGAGCCTCCACCGAGCCCCATTCCTGGAGCCCTGGCTCATGTGGTCTTCACAGAGGGCTTGGATAGCCAGGAGGAAGGCCCCACCAGGGAAGGCACACAAGTGTGCACAGTAGCAGAGGATGGGAGGGTATGTTTAAAGATACAGCTTAATAATATTTAATATTAGTAGTAACGTTACTACTTAGTTGTTTCACATAATAGCGAAGGCGAGACAATGAAACTCTTGTGTCTTGTGCCACAGGCACTGGCAAGGTGGCAGAAGCAGAGTACATTCACAAGCAACAAATTTGCCGGGCAATTACTATTCAGGCAGCTTCATTCCTTCAGTGACAGCCACAACATTAAAGTTCCCCTGACCATGTTCAGAGATTACAAACAAACAAGTACTCAGGATAAATTGGGCCGCTAGTGGCAACATCTGTACATCGTTTTTTGGTGTTTTCTAGCTGATAAAAGCTGACATTTTGAATGAGAGTGGTCTTTGAGAATATAACGGGATGCATGCCAACTTAAATTTATATTGTGTGTTCCTCTAAATGATAGTGTAGGAATGCAACAAAAAACACACCTGTACTTCCATCTTTTCATGGCTTGCAGTGTAAGTGTGCGTGCTTTGGTAATACTGCACTTTTCAGTTGCTGGAACCAAAACAGAAGGCAGCGAAATTTCTTGATTGTGATAGCTATATCTCCAATATTAATTGGTCAATACTGAAAATTTTTGTGGGAGGGCATTCTTTGAAACAGGCCGGGAACCATAGAAGTCAAACAAAAATCCAACCAGATGGTGGTCAGGTGCACTCGGGTGCGACGAGAGCAGTGTGGAATGAAGCACAACTCTTGGTTCGGAATATTCGAGCTTAACAATAGACTTGCATGGGACCTGGGTATTGATTTAGGCAAGATGTGTGGTATATAGCTGGTTGTCTGCGAGTGTGAAAGCTTCGACAGCTAGTGAGAGGACACATTCTGAAAATATTTGGGGCTGTGAATTCCTCAGGTTTTTATTGGAAATCAGTGGGAGAGGCATTTTTGTTGCAGTGGATGTAACATGGCCAATTTTGATCGCTGTAATTTCTTGGAAGTGCCTACCTTTTTCTTGTTTTGTTGTTTTATTACTTGGCCAGGGGCCGCAATATTGTCATGAGCTGAAGGCAGATACGAAAGTGACGTAACCTTTTTTTTTGCGCTGCATTAACTGCTATATTCCAACCTACACTCAACACAGATTGCCTTGAAGCAGCTGTTTTTATGGGCTGTATGGCTGTGTGTGTTTTTTCACATTATGAAGTGGTGTTGAAAGTAGTTTGGTTTGATTTCATGCAGGTTCACCTGGCCAATGGGGTACATCTGACCAAAGAGGTCCATGACCAATTACTGACAGTGCCAAAGGACTCACACTTCGTGAAGCGAGCCGCGACTGCCATTTGGTCGACGGAAGTGCTCGCTAAGCGGAGTGTGACGGGCACACTGTCAAACCGGTTCGTCGCCCAAGGCGGAGAGAAGCCGCCTCAACAGCCCCTCACCCCCCACAAAGTTGATGCACTGAAAGGTGAATGCGGTCAGCTTGCTCTCTGTTCTGTGATTTAACTGCAGTTTAACTCTCAAATTTATTAGTTCTGTGATTTAACTGCAGTTTAACTCTCAAATTTATTAGTGAGCAGACTAAAGTTTTCACTCAATGTGCTCTGTGTCGGCAAAAATTGATTGCTGTTGGTGTTACACATTCTGTGTGATTGATATTTTGCTTCCACCTTCAGCCATGAAATTAAATATTTAAGTGTTTTTAAAAGAAAATAATGCCTGAAAGGTTTATTGTTCACAGTGGGAAAGCAATTGAGGAATTTTGATAGCAGATAATTTGACAGCTAGTGGAAGAAAGGACCATATGTTGTGGCATCATCAGAACATCCCGACTGGATTGTGAGAAAACTGCCCATCATGGCAGGTAGCAGTGAAATTAATCATTGGTTGTGAGAGGTGGCTCTTAAATAAAGAAAACTGTGAGCCGCAGAGCTTAAATGTCCCCTCAAATTTTTTTGTTTGTTTACAGCTGCATTCTAACGTACCGCAGCTAAATTAACTAGTGCGGAGATCCAAATGTGCGGCATTCTAACACTCATGGTGCATTTTCTTTTCTACGCAGTGTTTTTCACGCACTACGCATCAAGAAAGGGCTACGCAGAGGAGGACGTCGCCAAGGCCTCGAAGAACATTCGAGTGTGGTTATCACAAAAAGCCTGTGAGCTGCGGCGACAGAGGCCCCCGAAATAACCATCTTGCGTAAGCATAGAAAATTGCATGTTTCTTTATCCGAGAAGTGGCATGGGATTTTTTCCTATGCAACTTTCTCCATATAATGCACCATTACGTCTCACCATACATACCGCATGCAGGAGGGCACATGCCAGGCTCGTGAGACGAGCCTGTATGCTTGCATGCATGGAAACGTCGCTGGTGTCACGGCCAGGTGGATTTTTATGCCCATAAACGTCAGCCCGGAAACACCAGCCCGGAGACACCAAACCGTATTTTCTGGTGTTAACACCAGGCACAACCTGGTGGGTTTCTCAGCCCCAAAAACACCAGCCCAGAAACACCAGCCCGGAAACACCAGCCCGGAAACACCAGAACCGTGTCTGAATTTCCACTCTGGTGTTAACACCACATACGGCCTGGTGGAATTTTCGATTGGGACCGTTTACTCCAAAAGGTCGGAGTAATCATTCGTATAATCGAATGATTAGTCAACGGCGCCAGCCAATCGCTGTTAAGGCGGCTGTACTAAACACCGGCTTTGAAGGACAGGTGCGCGTTTTCCATACAATATTAAATAAAAGTAAATTTTCAGTGATAATGAGGGGGGTGGGCTCATTATGCAAGCAAATGGACAGCATGCCCCATTTCCCCTCGTGAAGTGCCCCAGTGCAGTTTCTTCTTCTAGTGACAAGAGCGCTCATGAAAGGTTTAGGTTTACGGGGGTTTGACGTCCCAAAGCGACCCTGGCTATGAGGAACGCCGTAGTGAAGGGCTCCAAAAATTTTGATCACCCGGGATTATTTAATGCGCACTGACATCACAGTACACGGGCCCCTAGAATTTCGCCTCCATCGAAATTCGACCGCCGCAGCTGGGATCTAACCCGCGCCTTTTGGGTCAGCAGCGTTCACGAAAGCTAAAAGCAGACATGTTATTAGGTAACTTCTACCACAGGCACTGGAAGGAACTACTCTTTGTAGAGAAATCATAAAAAGACATTTACACAAAAGACTGTGCGAAGGGCAGTATGTGCCAGCACCTTTCTCCTTTTTTTTCTTTATTGTGTCACGGATTCTCTCCATGTAGGGGGCAGAGGTAAAGCCAAAATGCCTGACAGAGCCTCTGCGCCCCCACAGTTTAAGGCAGCATAACGTGTCATTTACACACATATTTGCTAAACATTTTTAGCACACAACAGAAAAAAAAAATTCAGTTATTTAGATCACATGCCTTCACAGCATTAGTTTTTCTTGAACATGGTATAGTTTAAAGAGGAAGAAAAGGCACATGCAATAGGTATTATGTAATAACAAAATTGGCTTGCATCAGAAGCCAATCAAAGAAAAGAAAAACCACAATTCATTGGTCCGAAAAATAAATCGCATATGCAGTAAATAGATCAGTACATACAAGCATTTCAGAAATAAACAAGGTTTAGACTGATGTGTAGGGTACATGCTGAAACAATGGCAAATATATTGTACAACCGAACAGAGAAATTACATAACATAATATAACATAAATAATAGAAATAACATAACATAATGCAACGTAGCTGAGGTTACATGTGTTATCAGGGATGAGCGCAAATTAACAAAAAGAGAATGCAATGTCACTGCCCACTAATAGCTTTTTACAATTCTTTTTGAAGTTGTGGAAGGATTGTGTGTATTGTACATTAAAGTGATCACTGTTTAATATGTTAATTGTTTCATAATTCAATGTTTGCCTTCCGTAATTAGTTCTTGTGGCGGGCTTGAGATGGTGTGATCTACGTATTGGGTATGAAGTGCAACTGTCTACGGGTATTGTGCGCAGCCTATTTTTATAAATCCACTGAAGTAGTTTGAAATAATAAACTTGATCTGCTTTAAGCATGCTGTGTTTAATGAAGAGCGGTTTTGTTCGGAGTCCTCGTTTGTCACCAATATAGTTTTCACACATTCTCAATATTTTCTTTTGTATCATGATTAGTTTGTTGTAGTTTGAAGCTGTCGTAGTTCCCCGTACTAGAATGCCGTAACTGAGTTTTGAATAAAAAAGTGAATAGTATAATGCTTGCTTCAACCAGGTGGGTAGTATATTTTGTATTTTATACATGCAGCCAGTAACTCGAGATAGCTCACTTTTTAATTTGTTAACGTGAGTATTCCATGTAAGGTCCTCTGTAAACCATACGCCCAAGAACTTTTGCTCTGTGACTTCTTCCAGTAGAGTGTCCTCAAATTTCAGATGAACACAGTAGGGGTCTCTTTTATTTGCTGGCTTCACTCTGAAAATCTCTGAAAATCTCCACGCTGCGGATGGACCATGTTCTCCTTGTCCATATTCATAAGAAACTTCACTGGAGGCCAGAGCACCGTGTCATTTGGAAAAGATGGAGGGGGAGGATAGTGAGGTAAAGGAAGAGGGAGAGAGAGGAAAAGGAAGGCGCTACATGAGTACAAGAGAACTTTTTCTAACGCACTGACAAAAAAGAGAAAGATGCAAAAAATTGCGCTTGTACATACCTTCTGAATAGGAGATATCGCCACTTAACGTAAGAATCCAAGTCATGGTGCCGTGAATTTCATAAAAGTGGGATTCGACTGCAGTTATCAGCTGTCTTGAACAAGCAGGAATACTGATACTAAAATGATTATTTAGCTAAAATTTTTCGTGTTGTGCACCACCAGATACATGCAAAAGATCTTAATTAAGAAGCAATGGCCTGTCGAGGCAAACCGAAACTGGTGTAATAATTACGGCAAGTGTTTTCATGTTTTGAAGTGTGGGGAAAAAATGTTGAGAAACTGTTGGCAAAATCATGCACGAACAATAGCTGTTGGTGTTCCATTAGTACTGGCTGTTGAATGGTGTGCCCAGTTCGAAGAGCTACAGTTTTGCCGACCGTGCATGCAAGTGGCAAAAATCCGGTCCTCCTCTGGGGCTTCGAACGCTTTTACAGCATGGAAAAAGCATTGTTTTGATTCTCTGAAACTTTTTAACCGAATATTTTGATGCACCTCGTATCATGTTGCGAGTTAAACCTAGTTGATTATTAAGAAAAAACATGCATGTGTTTTCTCTGTGCAGCTGCCAATAAAGCAATTCTTATTTTACGGCTGAATTTGCACAAAACTGAGGCTAGTACTGTACTGATGACTTGCGACATACATGTGTTGTCACATACATACCATCTGTTAAACTTCCAGCAGGCTCATTGATTTCATGGCCAGGTTCCTTATTCAGTTCCTTTAATGGACTACGTTGCGCAGTATGTTTAGATTCTGACCTGAAAAGACTTGATCTTTACTCAAAGTCTACTTCCAAATTCACAAAAACAAGCAAAAATCCAGTGCAGAAATAAACCTAAATGAAATATTACTGTTACTCTGACACTGCCTTGAAATTAAAAAAGCACTGATTTTTTGAAAAATGTCTCCGCTTGTATGCCTCGTTTTTTGTGCTGTCCCGAAGTTTTCTCGGGGAAGTAGACTGGAATCTAAGAGATTATTTCATCAACTGCGGCTACTGTTTATAACAGGGAAACGCTCAAATAATGGGCGTTTTTCTTTACTGTTATGTCAGCTTGTATGCTTCATTTTTTGTACTGTATCACAGTTTCATCGCTTAAATCGACCAGGAATTACTCTAAAAGACTTTTTATGAACCACCGCGGTTGTCTATTGTGAGGAAACGCTCAAACACTGGGAGTTTTTTTTTTGTTACGGTTTTGTGCCTAGATGCTCACCTCCAACAGTATTGCATATTGGGCGAGTTGGTTGACATACATCTTGCAAACTTTTAACGCGAAAAACACGGACAGAAAGAGTAGACGACACGAGCACTGGCTAAGAACTGGAAGTTTGTTCGAAAACACGTAGGAATATAAAGGATGAAGGTGCGATAAAATCGTTGCTCAAAAACCAAAAGAGGAAAACTAAACACAACAATCACCGCCAGCCCCTGCTATCAAAGCGAAAAACACTTGTCCAGATATGCTACCTCTTTCTCCCGTATAGCAATAGACCGTTTGGCCACGCACGTGTTTTGAGCCTTGGAGATAAAGTATGCCTCATAAATTTCCCTGCACAACACGTTGTCATGCTTGTACACAATCGTAGTGTTGTCAAGGTCCGGCGAGCACATGCAGGTCTCGAGTTCCTTGCACCCACGGCAGTGCAATACAAGGTTCGAAGAAACCGGTTTCATACAGTCCAGTCAGTTCTAGTGTTTTGTACGTGTTCTCGAATAAACTTCCAGTTGATAGTCAGCACTCGTGTCGTCTACTCTTTCTGTCCGTGTTTTTCGCGCTAAAATTTTGCAAGATGCTCACCTTGTAGAGCAGATTTCTTCATAACTATTGTACGTAGATTGACCCGGTTTATTATGCTGCACCCCTAACACCATAGTGTAGGCCAATACATTTTTTTCTCAAATTTATGAATTTAAACTTTTTGTAAGGAATTTCCTGCTCACTCTAGATAAGTCAACAGATACTGCATTGCAAAAAATTCAAAACCAAAATTTGTGCTTGGTGAAAAGAATTCTAAGAATGTCGTGACGTGCAGCATACCAACAGAAACGAAATATAAAACTAGCCTTCGGATTTATTTTACACTGCAGGTTCCTCACAAGATTCGGAGGAAAAATACATATTAGGAAATAATTTTCTAGAGATATAACTGTAAAATTTTGTGAGTACTCAAACTTATATCTAACATGCTTGAAAATTTCATATAAATGCATGAAAAAAATTAAAAAACGTTTGTTGAAATTCAAGTCCTGCAATATATAGATGTGATCACCTAAACAACCTCAAACCAAATGTTCCAGATTCGGAATTTGGGGAACCTCATCCCTGTAACCTATTGCAGATGATTACCTGAAGCGTATCTCGTTAATTAACTTGTAGGGACATGCTGATTTCTAGAAAAATGTGGCGTGTTGAACAAATCGAGAACAGAAGTAGAAGAGTAAGCTAGTTAAGAATCAGGTTACATATAAACAACTAGCCTGGAGAGCTCTTCGAAAGCAGATACTGCTTTTGAGAAACCTTGGCAGCAGGATTAGCAAAGATTACAAGAGGATAAAGGCTTGGCTGCAGAGAAACAGCTCAAGTAAATACCAAAACTTCCTTGCCCAAAATCAGATGCGCCATGACAGCACATCCCTATAGTGGCTAAGTATTTTTAGTGCGTTGCATATGAAATAATTATAAATTTTAGCCTGCAGCATTGGAATATACTGGTAACTTTAATGAAGAATATGGCTACAACTGAGCTACTTTATTCATTCAAGTTGAAAAGGGGCACTGGTCTTAGAGCCATGATTGCCGGTTTTCAATAAATCAGAAAACGGGGTTGTGTTCAGTAACTGCCAAAGCTGAGGCCACGCAATGGGAATATTTAGCATTATTTATAACAAAACAAAATGTCACAAGTCTGCAAATGAAGAATTTGGCATGAAGGACAAGCAGATGGGGGCAAACATGTAATAACTGCTTAGCAGCATGTGGAGGTTGCCCGCTACTGCCTCTCGTCGCTCTTCTCTCACCCAAAAACCCTACACCCTCCACACCTACCTTCCTGGCATTGCCATTTAAAGTGCTACACAGCAGTTAACCGGTACAATTAAGCAGAACTGTTAGGCACAACTGCCCGGAATTAAAACTAATTTTAGCGATATGCCAGTGCAGCACAAAAATTCATTTGCATACCAGACTATGCCCTCCATTAACCTTTCAGCGCATTTCTTGGATCGAAACAGACAAGCAGTACGCAGCTGGTACTGTTCACCGACTGAAACTACTGCTACTGCTATACGAGCTCATGTACAATTATCTGAGCGCCATGGCTGAAGGAAATGCTCGTTTACGGCATATACATAGCTCAAGAAGCAGAGTATGTGCCATGCTTTCTGCTTCTACTCTTGACGGCAGTTAAAGTAGAGTTAACATGTAACATGCCAGATGCATTACCTGCATGAAACAGTGCGAGATAGATGGTGGTGGTGGAAAGTTAAGCATGTAGATGGAAATGGAAAGAAGGTTGTCTGCAATGCGTAGTTTGATTTGAGCTTTATCGCAACTGCATGCGACAGTCATCATTGGTGGTTCGCAGGTTGCACTCAGTGTGGCTGTAGGCTCAAATATTTAAGTTATGAAACAGCGCTGTGCTTTGGTATTCAATATCTGGAGGGGACGTCGATCAATTGGCTAATTCCAGCTCAAGCCTTCAAAATTGTGCACGGTTTCAGTGATAAATGGTGCACTTACTTGATACGGGCCCAGGCCTGTTGTTTCTTGCGTGCATATTCAAACTGGCATTTCTGCGCCTGCTCGGCAACGGGCTGTTCCTCCAGGCTCTGGCCAAAGTGTATAAGCCGTGCTTCTTCTTGTGCACGGGAAGTTGTTGTCTTCAGCAGCTGCGCGACGGATGCCCGGGACTCGACCAGTGCCCTGGATGGCAGTAGCGGCCGGCGCACCTCGCCTTTAGGAAAGGCTTCTACTGGTGGACTTGCAATAGCGGCCCTTGCTGCAGGAAACAAAGAGCAGAGCCAGCACTGCAACTATGCATTGTTATCTCAGATGAAAGAAAAAATGAAAAAGTAAAAGGCAATATCTGTACTGCCTCTCAAAGGCTCTCTCAATGGCACATTGGCTGTAGCAAGAAATAAACGTACATCAAGAAAATGTGGACTGTTGTATCTTTGTTGTCAGTTAATTAAAAGACCCTGGAGACAGTTTACTCAGCGCTGTAGACTAGGTGGGCGGCTATAGCTTTCCTGACTACTGGAAGATGCTGAGGAAGGTAATGAACCCTGAAACCGCTAAATGAGCTATTGAAGTGAAATTCTTTTCGGATTTCCCCTACATAGTATTTAGCATATCTCCCTGCCGAATGAAAGTAACAGAAACTATGGTGAGATTTCCTAAAAAGTTTTAAATGTAATGCGTCCTCGCTCATACTCCAAGAAAACAGCAGGCTCACGTAATCTAGTCCTTCCTTAGATATAGCCAAGCACTATCTCTCATGAGCCAAACAGATGGTAAGCTCATGCCGCTGACTAATCGCAGGCCTTGATACCTTAAAGGTCCTTTGAGATCAAGTGAATCAGGGTAACTGCCATTTTGGAACAAGATAGTTTCTTGAGTTGATCTTGCAGAAAATTATGCAACAGTCACTATGACATAAATCGTTGACATAACAGTTTTATATAGTAGAATATCACTGATACGATCACCGTTGATAAGAGTTCGTAAATGTCTGGCTGTAGTGCATTGTGCACAATGGGCAGAATTCCATGAGCTCCTAACCCTTTCTCATCCTGCTGCAAATGATACGAACCAAGAGATGTGACAGTGCTCTCGAGCACTACGTGCTGCCCACAGAGTGCCAGTGACGCGGCACGCACAGCAAGATGTGAGTGGTGGCACAGAGCCTGCACTTCGCCGATGCCGCGAGTGGGCGGTGGCTCACAGCTGTAAATACTAAATCCGGGCAGACGAAAACAGACCTGAGTGAATGCGTTTCCAATGGTTCTGCATACTGATTTTCATCGGTTTTGATTACATGAATTTCGAAAAATATTTAAATATTTGTCATGACTCCGTGAGATGCTTACCATCAAGATTGTACTGCATTATGCATACGCCAGAAAAATATTAACCATGGACTGTGCTGAATGAATAAAATTATAATGGGAAGAGCAGACACACATGCACATTAGCATGTCCCGTGACAAATGTCAACACCTCTATATATTGAGGCTCTAACGGATATTTACTACAAAAGTGGCATGGGTTGATGACAGTCTGTGCCATCAACACAAAAGTAGAGGTAAGCTTAAAACGTTTGCAGTGGGCTGAAAAGCATGTGCAAACAAAGTTAGCTGCATTGTCTTTGTGCTGCTACAACACTATTATCGGGCCTTTGGCAGCTCTGCTGCTTTCGGCTCAGATGTATTACACTGATTTTAAAATCCAAAGGCAACTGCATCAATGCCTCCACTCTGGATATTGTTGCCGAACTATGGAGGACCTGGGCACATACCAGCTTCAATGCACAGTAGAGTTTTACTTTAGTTTTATTGAATACTATACACAAGTAGAAGTGCGCAAAATAAAAACAAGGTTGTACATTGGCTCCTGAATGGAGAAAGAAGGGCTGCCGACCATGTGAAAATGCCGCAGTATCCTCAACTTACACTTTTGCCAAGAGTGTGGTACATGTCACCTCCTCAAACATTGCCCTTCCTCAATAACAGTTTCACTGGTATTCATAAAGGTGTTTCTTTTCTCTATCCATTAATATATGCAGGGGCTTGGAAGCCATACGAAAATTTTAAATTTCGAATTACGTACTAAAGGAACTGGCTCTCTTTGTCATGTCCGAAAGGAATTCTAAACGCTTGGCATTCAAAACATCTGGGAGCAGTGCAACCAAGAGAACCCTTAATATGAGCATTAACAAACAACAGGACTAGTCTGACCATAGGGAAGGATTGTGTGAATTATAGAAGGAAATTGCCACAAAAGACCATGCATTCTATTGAGACTTTTTTTATCCATAGAACTTCCGTGACCACCTCGATAACATTCTATTTACGCTACAATAATGAAACAGCCTAAAGACTTTCTTCTCAATATTTTCTTTGGAGCAATCGTAGGCTTTATGCCCAAATGAGCATACCTAGTTGTGCAGCTGAGAAACTATATAGACCAATTTAAAACGCTATTTTTCAATACGGAAGTCATGCTTTCCCTCCCCGATCATTGGCATCTGCAAACCAAGCCCTTACAGACATGCCAGTGGCCACCCCCTACCTAGGTAGTAATGTGCTCGGCATTAACTGAGATCTTTGGTATTCTGAAAACTATAAAGCATTGGGGTGAGCTTAAGACTGTCCCTAAACTAAAACTGTCTACGTCTACCACATATACCTGCAACTATTTTTTGCATATTGCAGTGCTGCTGGTGCAGCACCGCTCTCAGCACAGTGGCAGTCGAGTGGTATGAGAAAAACCTCCTCAACTTCTGGCCAAAGAAAGTTTGGCCGTGAAATTCCCCGCATCGCAGTGCGTAGGACTTCACTCTTTAGATGATGGTGTAGAAAACAAGCATGCTCTTTCAAGCACAAACCGAACGAATCGCTGAACCGTGCTCTTAAGAAGGCCTACAGAAAAGTGACCCCAGAAGACACCACGGCTGTTTTAGTTCTGAGATGCGCCTACGAGCCTGTTTTGAAGCATAACATGGACACACTGAACTTGAAATATGAGCATTTGCACGGAATTGAATGTCCTTTCCGATAAAGAAGCATGCTTCATTCTATATTTGTATATAAAAGATCAGGTTGTTTTTTCGTGTCAGCATTTTTCGGTTAACCTGTACGGACAGTGCCAAAATGGCTAAAAGGCTATTATTTAGAAATGTCATACCCATGTTGGCCACTTCCTTGTCTTGCAGCTGTTGAATCACAGCTTTCAGCTGCAGCTCTTTCTTCTTGGAAGCCTCCTCTTGAAGCTTCAGCTGGGACTGTTGGTCCCGCAGTGCATTCTCAAGGGCATCCAAACTGCAAGGTAGCAGTAGCCACTGCGTTACATGACGTTCAAGCAGCTAGCTCTAAGGTCACTGGAAAGCGCCTCAAAAACTGCAAACTTAAGGGCCACAAAATTAGCTCCAGGAAGTTAGAGGAAGTATTTTTTCACGAATAAGATGCATTAAGAGAAAGAAAAACATGACTGACAACTGATTGCATCACCTGTGAGTCGCTGAAATGGAAAAGGAAACTGGAAAGTTGCAGGTGTTATTTGCCATGCAGAGGCAGCGAGAAAGCCTCTGTCTTCGCCACCACGAAACCAACAATCGGTGACACCATGGGCATAGCCTGAATTTTTATTTTTGGTGAGGAGGGGAACAAGATGTTCAAGTTCATGTTAAATGGGAGAGGGGGGTATATTTCCGGGTCAGGAAGGTAATCTAGTTTCAGTGCTGCTAGCGCCCAAAAAGCTATGCCTCGTTTAATTTTTTCATGCATTGTTCATGTCAATGGGCAGCTACTGCTCCTACAAATCCTTGTATTTGGCCTCAACTGCGCATTCTTTAAACAGTGCCTGTTAGCGCCACTTGCAGCACGGCTGAGTGCAAACATAATAGGCGCTTAAAACTCAAGGGGAGAAGCTGGTCTTGGAGAAAAAATTTTTTATAAATTTTTCAGGGAACATAAGCACTTGCGTGCTTATTCCAAATATGCCATTTCCCCGCCGTGGTGGCTCAGTGGATACGGCGCTCGGCTCCTGACCCGAAAAAAGCGGGTTCAATCCCGGCCGCGGCGGCTTAATTTCGATGAAGGCGAAATTCTAGAGACCCGTGTGCTGTGCGATGTCAGTGCACGTTAAAGAACCCCAGGCGGTCGAAATTTTCGGTGCCCTTCACTACGGCGTCCCTCATAGCCTGAGTTGCTTTGGGACGTTAAACCCCAATAAACAAAACCAAATAAAATATGCCATTTAACTTGATGTAGACCTACAGCTTGTGCTCTAAAGTAATATGTTATGTAAGTTGTGTGTTTGTGCGTGTGCGTGTTGTGTTGGGTGTAATGGAGCATAAGCGGCTAAGGCTATCATGCGCCAAGCTCAGGGTATAGAAAACTGTTTTATATAGGATGTTATACAAAAGTTTAAATCAACGGTGGCGTAATGGGCCTAAAAAGATCTTTCGTGCCATCTAACAAAAATGTGAAACAAACTTTTAGACGCGACTTATGGTAAAAGCTTTACAGAAGGTCAGTTAACCTCTGCAACCATCCTTGGATGCGCAACGATGTCGAGGCTCCCAATAAGTAGAATGAAAACCTTAGCCTTCTTCTCAGGACGAAAGAGTGGCTGATGTGTGGTGAAAAAAAATGTGCTTGTTGTAAAATGCTTACCATTATTTATTACATCTGCAATTCGTTTTAAACACCTGCTATATTTAAAAACTTAACAACCTGTGAAATTTCAATAAGTGCACCTTCACCTAGGAGCAACACTAGATCAAAAAAGGCATACGTTTATTGCAGAAAACTGCAAAATGGTTTTTCCTCAGAGTGTCGAGTTTTCTGCGCGAAAATAAAATATGGTTAACGGTTAGCTCTTCTTCACATCATTCACATTTGGGCTTGTTTTGTTTTGTTGGCAGAAAATTATGTGTCAGGTGTGTGTGTCCCATACAAAGTCGGGAGATAATCACTTCTTTGAAATGTTCCTGACAGGTGCAAGACTTCCACTGACCTAAAACTGGCTTTACTAAGTGTAGTTTGTTATTTTCTTCATTGCTCCATACGGACTGCCATTTTTGTCTTATGTTATGATGGACTAAGTTAATGGAATATTTAAACGGTATATTTGCTTTTCTGATTTGCTTGTCACAAGCTTGAGCAGCGCAGAAGTCTGCTCTTTCGTTTCCTTTTATTTCGACATGACTCGGGACCCAGAAGTGTTTAATGTTCTGTCCTTGACCTGTGGCTATTACTATGTTATGTATTGTCGCCAAGTTGCGGAGCGATTGCATTTCTAGAGTGGAGACCAGTAAGTAAACTGGGTTAGTATGTGTAAATAATACTGCTTGTGAGCTTCTCGTTTACTGTTTGCTCAGTGGCTACACAGACGCCGTAACATTCGGCACTGAAAATAGATGCACATTCCGGAAGCCTTACTATTTCATTCCAATTCCCTTGTACCACTGCGCTTTCAACGTAAACATCTGTTTTTGAGCCATCGGTATAGAAAGGTGTGAAAGTATTGTATTTTTCCTCGAGTGCAAGAAATTTTTGTGTTATATGCTGCTGTGGAGTTTGATTTTTAGCGAACTGTGCAAGAGTGACATCGCAAGTTGAAGGAAAAAGGTACCATGGAGGTATTGGACCTCGCCTTGGAGCTATGCTAGGTAATGTGTCTTGTATGCCGCGGTATTTCCACATCTCTTCGAAACGCAAGAGCAGTGTCCTAGTAGTCTGCGGTTTGTTGTTAAATAGTGTTCTTGATGGGCACATGGTGACCATTTGGTGACAGATGTGTTAGGTAGTGAACGAATTTTTAAAATGTATGAACACATGAGCATTGTTCTTTCTGTAAGTGATGGTTCATTTGTTTGTACAGAAAGGCTGTTTATAGTCGACGTCCTGTATGCACCAGTGGAAAGACACAAACCTAAATGATGTTCCGGGTCCAGTCGTTTCAGGTACTATGGTATCGCGGACCCATATACTATACAACCATAATACAGGGTAGAGCGTACTACAGAGCGATAAATTTGTAAAAGACATGGCCTATCGGAACCCTAGTGCTTTCAGGAGAGTACTTTAAGTATATTACCGGATCGGGAGGCTTTCCTTTTCAATGCATTTATGTGAGGCAGGAAAGTAAGTTTTCTGTCAGATGTTATGCCTAGAAATTTATGTTCATTTTTAAGGGTAACTCAATTTCGTTCAAATGTAGGGTGGGATCTTCCTGTAAACCTCGTTTGAATGGGAACAAAATGGCCACTGTTTTCTGTGGAGAAAAGCGAAAACCATTTCTGTCCGCCCATGTTATGGGTTTTCACATGTTGATATGTTGGTGGATGTGCAAGCTATCTGGAGGTCGTGTACATAGACGGAGTACATAACTGGCCTTGGAATTATTTTACTTTTAGAGTTCATTTTTACAATAAATAGCGTGCTGCTTAAAATACACCCCTGAGGTAGCCCATCCTCCTGGTTGAAATTCTTCAATAGGGTTGAAACTAGGCATACATGGAATGAACGGTTAGATAAGAAGTCTTTTAAGCAGTTCAACATTCTGCCTCGGATGCCAAGCTCTGCAAGGTTGTGAAGAGTCCCGAACCTCCACGCTGTTTCATATGGCTTCTCTAAATAAAAAAATACAGCAAGACAGTGTTTATGAACAAAAGCCTCTAGAATAGTATTTTCAAGACGAACTAGGTGATCTGTAGTGGTGCATCCCTTTTTAAAACCACACTGATGGCTGTCAAGAAGTTCAGAGGATTTAAGAACAAAAGTTCATCTGATATTAAGGCACCAGGCAAGCCTATGGGTCTATAACTGCTAGGAGAGATCGGAGGCTTCTCACGTTTAAGAAATGGTACAATATTGGCTTTTCTCCAGACCTCGGCTATTTTCACGGATACCCAAACTTTCTTAAAGAATCTTAAAACTGCCGCTATGGCAAGCTGAGAAAGATTTGCAAGCATTGAATAGTGTATATGATCGGGTCCTGGAGCGGTTTTTTTGCCGGCAGATAGTGCTCTATTGATATCTTGGAGGGTAATTAGACTATTGTATTTTTCATTTGCACCTTCACTTGTTGGGAGCCTCTGTTTTTCAGCTATATTTTTGTATTTTAAAGATGACTGGCTATAGTGTGAAGAACTTGAAACTGCAGCGAAGTGCTCCCCTAAAATATCTGCCTGTTCCCCTATATTTGTTTGTGTACCAGGTGTTGTTAAAAGGGGGATTGTGAAGGGTGAGTACCTGCCGTTTAGTTTTCGCACTTGCTCCCAAATAGAAGAGACATAAGCTTGCAATGATGTTTTCTCGGGCTTCCGCCGAAGAGTCCGCGGTCGTGGTCTTGCCTTTGTTTAAAATAATAATGTTCTCATGTGTTGAATATCTGCGAAAGACTCCCCAGAGATTATTCTGTTCTTTTTCCGCCTCTTTACATTCTTGTGTGTGTCAGAATGTGTGGTTCTGGCGCACTACTCCTGTGGATTTTGGAATTGATACATGTGCGGCAGAAAGGATGCATGTTGTGAACATTCCATTTTTCTCATCTATGGTATAATTCTCTAAAGCTATATCCTCCAATGTGGCCTTTTTTCTAAACATTTTCCAGTAAGCTGAATGTAGCTTCGAACGTCGTGGTTTCGTGGGAACGACTGTTGGCGAGGATGAGACGCTTATTATGACAGGAACATGATCGCTTCTATATAGCTTGGCTAAAACACTGCAGTTAAAATCGTTAAAAACAGACGGTGACCTAAAAGATAAATCTAAAACACTCATTTCTCCGAGGTTGGAGAACACTACATAGGTTTACCCGAGTTCGGTAAACAGACGTTATGGCTTAGGACAAAATCCTCTATAAGATGTCTTCTAACGTCCGTTTTCTCCCTTCCCCAAAAACATGAATTTGCATTGAAGTCTCCAGCTACCAGGTACTGCTCTGGTAGCTGCTCTAGAAGAACCTCTAAGTCGTGAAGTGTTACCTTAAGGTGCGGATCGATATATAGAGAGCACACTGTAATGGTTTTATCTGCAAGCAGAGTGGCTGCGATAGCTGAGTCTTGTTTTTGATGGGTACGCCTCCCTATGATGGCTACGCATCCCGACAGCCTGCTCGCCTGCTCTCGATCACGGCGGAAAATAGTATCATTCTTAGGGAAGTTATTTTTTGGGGGACCTAAATTTGTCTCTCGTAGACATGAGTGGACAGGAGCGTGTGCTCCGAGTATGTATTTTATACCACTGCAGTTGTTTAGAAATCCTTTACAGTTAAATTGTATTAAGAAAGCCATCATAAATTTTTTGTTTTTATCGAGTGAAATCTAGATCAAGCTGTTTATGGCCCCGTAACTCGGGGCCTGTCTTTTATTGACCGATGCAGGGAGCTCTGCCGACCGTCCGAAGTGGACGGCACGGCGCTGCCCTGCCTCTGCGGATGCGCTGAACGACCGTCCAGAAGGCACGTTCACGTTCGAGTTCGACCTCGACCTGTGGGAAAAGGTCTTGAGGTCCGTCGATACGGGGGTCTGCGCAGCCTGATTTGGAGATGGCGGAGTAGTGTTAGCTACTCCACCTTGGGACGCGGATGGCCCCGCCACAGGCTCACTGCGTGTGGCCTGGACAGGTGGCGAAGCCTGGTGGGGTGCACTGCGCCCACGCACCACATCAGCGAAGTTGGATCTTGCTGTGAAAGAGAATGATTTGGTGAGCGCAAAACGAACTCTCGCTTCTTTAAATGAAATGTTTTCTTTAGTCTTTATGGTGATTATCTCTTTTGCTTTCTTCCAGGACGGATACGCGCAGGAGTATGCTGCATGTTCTCCTTCACAGTTTTAGCAGCGCGGGGCTGCGTCACATTCATCCGAATGCTGATCCTTCGAGGCGCATTTCGCGCACGTTTTGCGGCAGCAGCAACTTTGTGAACCGTGCCCGAACCTTTGACCATTGAAACATTGGGGGGGGGGGGGGTATGTATGGTCTGATCTTTCAGATATCTCACTTCGATTGTGTCGTGCAGTGTGCCGGTGTTGAACGTTAGGATTGGATGTTTTGTGTCTATTTCCTTGTTGTCCTTCTGGATCTTGATTCGGTGTGCGTCTATGACGTCTTGGTCACTCAGCCCATCGAGCATCTCTTTTTCAGTTATGTGGACAAAACCATTTTCGGATATTATGCCCCGGACAGTCTTCAGAGATGGGTGTGAACTCACGGAGACAGGAATGCTCTGTACAGATACAATGTTTACGAGTTTCGAATACTCGATGTTGTCACGCAGTTCGAGCAGTAAGTTCCCACTGGCGATTTTTGATACCTTGTAGCTAATGCCCAAGGCTTCTGTCAAACACTTTCATACCAGGAAGGGAGATAGGATTCTTGCTTGTTTATCTTGCACTTCACTATGGATGACATGGTATTTAGGAAAACCGACTTTTCTTTTTCGAAAAAAAAGAAATCATCTGCATCGTTCCGTCCTCTCTTCAGAGAGCGATCATGTTTGGAAAGAGGAGGAGCCCTAAAAAACAAGGGGACGGGACAGGAACTTGCGCGCAAGTCCTACCCACGCCAGCTGTACACCTCAACTATAACCAACTATGACGCGACTCAGGGTGGTTGGTTGACCACAAAAGGTTAACCCTAGCCGCCTTTTAAAAGTGAAAAACCGAGAAAATAGGAGGAGACAGGAGAGTTGTAAGAAAGAGATAGGAAAGTTAAAGATGGAGTGGAGGACAGGAAAAGGCAACTGCCGATTCCCCCCGCTCGGGTCAGGCCGGAGGTGCCGTCTACAGGAAGCTGGCGCCAAAGTGGTGTGTTGCCTCAACCGAGGCAAAGGTCCAAGCGCTCGGTATCGGCTCAACCACCAGGATCCCCTTTTCCCCAGACACGGTGATGCCACGCACGGCTAAGCGTGGTTGCTCGGGTCCGTGGTGGCGCACTGCTCACCAACATCTGCATGCTGCAGACGCCTCCGCGGGCATATGTTCTGTAAAATTTTGGCGAGAAACTAAGAAGTTTTGCTTCAGGGAAATGGCTGGTACGCATGCCATTGGTTTGCCTCGGCATCAAGGAATGCAATCAGGGTAAAATTACTACTGTGCCCATCACTGAACTTGAATAAAAACGGTTTTGAAGTTGCCACGCCAGAAACGACAACATCAAATCGCCATTACTCAAGTTTTATGACAGGTATTATAAATATATTGCGTATGTGCGAATAGTGCTTCTTTGGTTCGAAGAAATAATTTGATCACTTTTGGAGCAAAAAAGCTTCAATGGCGCAATAGACATTTTCAAAATCATGTTTGTGTTGAACACACAAGGCTATTAGATGAAAAACGAAGACAGAATGCTCTGATGCTTTGTCACACTCAATGAAGTTGTGTTGACTTTCTGCAGAAACGGCTATTGGAAATCGACGGAGCCAACCGACATGCGGTGTCGACGTATCTGAGGGGTGTCAGAACTATATGTGGGGTCTCCAACTCCTGCTCCTAACAGAAATTGCGTCGTTGCCCAGCTGTTGCTTTTAAGTAGTGACTCCTTAAGCGTACGCACCGCGCGCATAGCTGCACCCACCCAAGACAACGTAAAAGGAAGCCTATTTCTACGTGTCTCGTACTAGTTACCCTTAATGCTTATGAACGAGTGCTGGTGCTCTGGGATACTCCCGGAGGCATAGAAGCATGCCAAGGAGATCCTCAGCCCTAAAGCCGACAAGCTCCTTATCCTTGAACTCTTCTGCCCTATCTCCCTCACCTCCTGTGTGGGGAAGCTCACAGAGCACATCACCTTCGCGACGCTCACAACCTGCGTTGTGGAGGATGGGCTCCCTACACCCACTATGATTAGATTCCGTGCCGGTGTCTGTGCACAGAGCATCCTAACTCCCCCTACCTCCCTCAATACACACGCGATCCTCGGGCTGGACCTCAGAAAGACTTCTGACAACGTCGCCCACAAGCGTTCTTGCAGGGTCCTCAAACCTAATAAACAGATTCACAAACAGCGCTACGGAACAAGGACAGAAGGAACACGAAAAACACAGGACGGGCGCTGACTACCAACTCTTTATTGCGTGAAAAACCAGCACAGATTTATACTATTTCCTGGACCACGTGATGCACTGTCAGCCACGGGACACAGCGAAGGAACGCTTCACACGTTTGGGGAGTCATCACACAGCTCGACAGAACTCATAAAACGTGCATGCACTATCAAAAAATATAGCAATACCAAGCTAATGATAAAGGGACTAACAGATACAAAGATGTGCATGGACCAGCTACAGCCAATGACAACTGCAGCTCAGATAGGCAAGAAAATGAGTACTTCAAAGCAAAGCGGAATCTTTGGGCTACGTAAAAAACATTCAAGAGAGCGAGAAGGCGTAAAAGCATGAGAAAAGCATGAGCAAAATGGCGATGAAAAAAGTAAAAGTTGCTAGGCAATAGGCACAGTCAGCAGGCTAAAAGCGAAAACAAGAAACCGACACCAACAATTAACACGGTAAAAGTAACAATCGTTAAAAAGGGAAACTAAAAGAAAGAACAACAACATGAACCACCACCGGCCAAGCAATGAAGACGGTAAAACAACTAAAAGTCTTTAAAAGACAGAGGAGCAAAGTTCCGCATAATGTCAACAAACAAAACAACGCAAAATAAAACACTATAAGGAGAGATGCAGGAAAAACCGTTTGTCAGGATGTCTAGCAGTTAAAACGCAAGAATCGCGTCCGTTCAAGAAAGGACCTTTCTTTCTCCTGTAAACAGACAGATGAGCTGCTGATGCACTCGTCCCCAGCCTTTTCAATCAAAAAACCTTCAATAATCTCCCTTTCTATTCTACTCCTTGCGGTCGCCAGAAACTTGGTGTCTGAAAACATAGGTCGACAATCGTGACGGGGTTGGTTACAATGTAGTGCCATGTGGCTCCCAGACTTGTTTTTTACGTTCAGGAAGTGTTCGCTTGCTCTGTCATTGAAGCAGCGTCCGGTCTGGCCGACGTATACTTTTCCACAAGTGAGGGGAATCTGGTAGACAACTGCGGATCGACATTCGGTGTACTGACGGGAATGTTTTACTGAGCAGGTCGCCCGCTTCTTCCGGTTTAGCATCGGACACACTCTTGCCAACTTACATGGGGCAGAAAACACAACGTTCACATCGTACCTGGCTGCAACCTTCTTAACATTGTGCGATAGCTTATGGATATAAGGAATTACGGCAACACGTTTCCTTTCCCTGGGCTCTCTCCTTCCCTCTCCTAGCTTCATTTTCTGTAGTAAGGCTTCGCACAGGCCTGCTATGAGGAAAGGTGAGTAGCCAGCTAAAAGAAGGCGTTCAACCAGGTTGAACGCCTTCTTTTAGCTGGCTACTCACCTTTCCTCATAGCAGGCCTGTGCGAAGCCTTACTACAGAAAATGAAGCTAGGAGAGGGAAGGAGAGAGCCCAGGGAAAGGAAACGTGTTGCCGTAATTCCTTATATCCATAAGCTATCGCACAATGTTAAGAAGGTTGCAGCCAGGTACGATGTGAACGTTGTGTTTTCTGCCCCATGTAAGTTGGCAAGAGTGTGTCCGATGCTAAACCGGAAGAAGCGGGCGACCTGCTCAGTAAAACATTCCCGTCAGTACACCGAATGTCGATCCGCAGTTGTCTACCAGATTCCCCTCACTTGTGGAAAAGTATACATCGGCCAGACCGGACGCTGCTTCAATGACAGAGCAAGCGAACACTTCCTGAACGTAAAAAACAAGTCTGGGAGCCACATGGCACTACATTGTAACCAACCCCGTCACGATTGTCGACCTATGTTTTCAGACACCAAGTTTCTGGCGACCGCAAGGAGTAGAATAGAAAGGGAGATTATTGAAGGTTTTTTGATTGAAAAGGCTGGGGACGAGTGCATCAGCAGCTCATCTGTCTGTTTACAGGAGAAAGAAAGGTCCTTTCTTGAACGGACGCGATTCTTGCGTTTTAACTGCTAGACATCCTGACAAACGGTTTTTCCTGCATCTCTCCTTATAGTGTTTTATTTTGCGTTGTTTTGTTTGTTGACATTATGCGGAACTTTGCTCCTCTGTCTTTTAAAGACTTTTAGTTGTTTTACCGTCTTCATTGCTTGGCCGGTGGTGGTTCATGTTGTTGTTCTTTCTTTTAGTTTCCCTTTTTAACGATTGTTACTTTTACCGGTGTTAATTGTTGGTGTCGGTTTCTTGTTTTCGCTTTTAGCCTGCTGACTGTGCCTATTGCCTAGCAACTTTTACTTTTTTCATCGCCATTTTGCTCATGCTTTTCTCATGCTTTTACGCCTTCTCGCTCTCTTGAATGTTTTTTACGTAGCCCAAAGATTCCGCTTTGCTTTGAAGTACTCATTTTCTTGCCTATCTGAGCTGCAGTTGTCATTGGCTGTAGCTGGTTCATGCACATCTTTGTATCTGTTAGTCCCTTTATCATTAGCTTGGTATTGCTATATTTTTTGATAGTGCATGCACGTTTTATGAGTTCTGTCGAGCTGTGTGATGACTCCCCAAACGTGTGAAGCGTTCCTTCGCTGTGTCCCGTGGCTGACAGTGCATCACGTGGTCCAGGAAATAGTATAAATCTGTGCTGGTTTTTCACGCAATAAAGAGTTGGTAGTCAGCGCCCGTCCTGTGTTTTTCGTGTTCCTTCTGTCCTTGTTCCGTAGCGCTGTTTGTGAATCTGTTTATTAAGCATGAACCAACTAGCCCACACCAGAATCCTCTTAGAACGTAGTCCTCAAACCGTCCGGAAGGCCCGGACGGATTCCATTCAACCCTCACCTTCAATCCCGCAATATGCCAATGCGTAGACCCGACCATTCGTCTCATCTACTGCATCACCTGGAAGAATAGAGGGCTTCGAAAGCACGAAGAGTAGAGTCTCATACAAGCCTTCATACTAAGTCTCCTCGTTTACTTCCTCCAACACTTCACCCTCTTGACAATGAAAACTGGACAATACATACATCCTGTTGTAGGTACGAATTGCGCACAAAAGACACACACAGGAAAACACACGAGAGAGACTGAAAGAGCGCTCTTTCAGTCTCTCTCGTCCTTAATTTCACAGTCGGCAACTTTTTTGCTGTTAATAGAGCACTCTGATGACACGGACGGGCAATGAGAGCAGGGTGACGCAGTCTGCACACCAGAGTCTAGCATCATAATACTTGAAACCTGTTCAACTTGTGTTCCAGCACCTAGCATGGATGGCACAGCCTGAAATTCATTGTCTGCAACATGCGCTGTGCACTCTTGAATCGACAAAACACTCTGCGCTCGGCAATCGACAGCATCGATGGCTCTCTCTGTCGCTTTGCAGTTTTGCACCAGTGAATCGAGCTGTGCAGCACAGTCCACAGTCTCCTTTGTTTTCAGCTTCACATCTTCAGTTTTCGTGGCTCCTTGAACACAAAAAAGCTTTGACAGCGGCTGATAGCAAGCCTTCTGAGTTTTCTTCTCTGGATTCAGACCAGGAGTGGCGAGGGCAGGGGAGTGGCCAGGTGTCCAGAGAACTGCCCTTGGTGAGAGCCTTGCACACTGTTTAGAAGCGCGCACAAATCCTTTTTCCTGATCTTCGTGTGAAGAGCTCCATGTGGAATTGTCCCCATCAGTTGAAGTCAGCATAGGGCTGGCATACAGTGGGCTGAAGTATTTGGAAGCGCCATACTTGTTGCTCACATGTTCCTGACATCGCCTGAAAGCAGACACAGCTTCAACACAGCATTCCTTCAGCTTAAGGGAAATAAATAGCGCACAAGAGAAGACGGGACAAGCGAGGAGACACAGACAAGCGCTAACTTTCAACAGACGGTTTATTGCAAAATCGGGAGCATATATACACATGTCCAGATAGGCAACAAAGAACAGGATCGAAGATAACATCAACAAGACACACACCCCCTCGACAGCCATCTGGTTATCGTGCCAGATATGCAAGCTCTTTTTTCGACAAATTAACGGAAGGTTCGCTGACACAATCCGGTCCAAAGCGCACGATGTTCGACGCTTCAACAATCTCCCTGGTGAGTTGGTCGCGGTGATGATACAAGATCACAGTATCTTCAAAAATTGGACGGCAAGGAGGGTCGCAGTCACATGTCTTACAATGCAAAGCCAAATGCCCGTCGACACCACCTCTGACTTTCTTCGCGTGCTCTTTTAGGCGTACGTTGAGGCATCTGCCCGTTTGCCCGATGTAGCATGGCACGATAACCAGATGGCTGTCGAGGGGGTGTGTGTCTTGTTGATGTTATCTTCGATCCTGTTCTTTGTTGCCTTTCTGGACATGTGTATATATGCTCCCGATTTTGCAATAAACCGTCTGTTGAAAGTTAGCGCTTGTCTGTGTCTCCTCGCTTGTCCCGTCTTCTCTTGTGCGCTATTTATTTCCCTTAAGTATGTCATACCAACATGCCCAAGCCTCGTCTCTCCTTCAGCTGCCCTGCCAGACCTGGTGGAGTCCCTGGCTCGTTCACTTTTCTCGATGGGACCGGTTGTACCGACGTCTGCACAGAAAGAAGAAAGGTGGCACAGCCACAAACCACTACCACATTTTTTGGGGCAGCATTGAAGGCGAGCATGGAGAACAATACAGTGAGTGCTCATTACAACGGATCTGGATAAAACATACATCCAGATATAATGGACATTATGAGTAATTTTCACACGCTTTTTAAATCCAAAAAGCTTCAGTTTAAATGCACATGGTTACAATAGACCACTGCGTACCGCAAGCTAAATTTTTGTTGATATTTGGTGAACAACATATTTCACAACATAATGGAGCCAGGTTGGGCATATGGTTCGTGTGAGCAAGGAAGGGGGAAAGCCTCAGGGTGCTCCCCAAAGTTTCGACAGGAGGACTTATCTTCATCTGGGCGAACACGAGTCCTCTTGTAGAAACGTTGCCAAGCACCCTGAGGCTTCCCCTTCCTTGTTCACTTTGTGATCATACTTTACAACAGACATTTGTGTTGGGTTCCAACTCGCTACCATGCAATACTTCACATTGATGCTCCCTTCCATGTTAATCATCAAGCCCCAATAGTCAACACTTTCAGTGTATTGTATTCCGCCACCAAAGTGCGTGGGGCCACCACCTTCCATAGTAGGAAGATGGAGCGTTTCCTATCGCTCCCACTCTCGCCTGTCACCTGTACATTAGATATGCATGACTGGTGGATGGAAGTCAGGGGGAAATGAACACTTGTCATCTCCCATGATGTAACAAAAAATGCAAATTATCAATCGTTATTCACAAAACTTTATTACAAATGATTCGTTTTTTTAAAGAGATCTCGCAAAAACACATGGAGCGTAACAAGCCAATTCAGAGATTCTACACACACGCTGCAAATGCTATGAAAAGTTGCTCTCACTTCGTTCAAAGACTGAGGCAGTCCTTTTGCAATAAGGAAATAAAGCTCCTAAAGTGCGTCGCCGAAAGGTATTTTATTTGTATGCCCTTCACATTTTGCACTAAGCATAGTCTGGATACATCTGACATGTTTTTCTGGACTACGTAAGTCTGTTATAACGAAGTTTGACTTCGTTACACTACGTTAAACCTTGTAAAGAACTTTTGCTCCAGGAATCTGCAAAACATCCTGCAATAAGATTTTGCTCAAACGACAAAAATGCTTAAAACATGCTAAGGACAGCTGCTGAAAGAGTCTTGCATTATGAAAATTTCTACAAATAGGTTTGGTTGCTTCTTGACGCCAAGCAACATTTTTCACGAGAGCAGTACATTGACACGCTTCAGAGACAAAGCTGGTCGTTCACTTGTGCACGTGGCAATACCAGAAATAAAAATGTGTCGCGAACTCTTAAGCTAGCCTCATGGACAGAGTGGTCGTTCCCGAGTCGTTGCAGAATCTGGTGCTGGGTTTGTTGCATGAGCAGCATCTGGGCATTTCTAGAATGAAATCGGTAGCGAGATCCATAGTATGGTGTCCTGGCATTGATGACGCTCTCGAGAGAATTGTGCGGAACTGTCAAATATGCCAGTCAGTTCTCTTCACCGCACAGCATGTACCTTTGACACCCTGGTAACTGTGTGAAAACCCGTGGAAACGAGTACGATTGGATCCCGCAGAAAAAAAAAGGGAAATTGTTCCTTGTCGCGATTCATGCTTATTCCAAATGGTTGGAGGTCAAGGTAATGACAGTGACCACTTCCGCTAAAACGGTAGACTGTGCTTGTTCGTGGTTTGCGTCACATGGACTGCCTGTGGAAGTAGTAGCCGATAACGGTCTTTAGTCTCGAGCAGCTGAATTCCACAATTTTCTTAACGTGTGAGCGTTAAGCAAACGCTCACACCACTCTACCATCCTCAATGGAATGGAGTTTTAGAGCGTGCGGTGCAAACAGTGAAGAAAGCATTGCTTAAAGGGGCTGCGAAACACTGCCTGGGGGAATACCGGCTATACTTCAGGTGGGCTCTTTATGTCACACAGATGCTGACTTAAAAAGAATTACAGGAAGCGATGCACAGGAACGGGAGTTATTCAGTGAAGAAATTTCAAAATACAAGCAAACAAAACGCTGCCCTCAACTCGATTTTGGCGGGGCTTCCCACTCCTATTTCGCTCTCCCAATGACGGCACCTGGCGCAACCAATCAAAACAGCCAGTCAGAGCACGTCGCGGAAGTTTGTACTCCATGGTTGCTTGCTCTCTGTGAGACTGGCAGCGTTGTTTCCATGCCAGAGCGCCCCTGGTGGTGTATTTTTATTTTACTTGCTTTGCAGGGCTTTTATCTAAGACAAACAAATTGTTTTTGTTGATCTAATATAGAACGCAGACAGGTGACAAAATGTGTCTCACACAATATGCAGGATATTTACTGTTTGTCCGGTCATCAAGCTCGCGCCAGGTGATGTCATATCCGCTGCTAAAAACCCGCCACTGTGTGGTGACACCGTCAGAGCCATGAAGTTGTTTTTGGGAGGACATTAAAATATTAAAAAACGGAATGTACGCGGTATTACCGGCGCTAATAGCACCATTATAACTCACTGTATGCAATCAACAGGCAAAACAGTTAACTAAGATAGTGTTTCTGGGCCCCTTTAAGCAGCTGCTGGAAGACGAAGAAAGATGCCCTTTTAGGTCGCTGCAGCACAGAATTGATAACTTCGTCTTCTCTTACCGAACTACACCTCATACTTTCCCGGGAAGAACGCCCGCTGAATTATTTCTGCGAAGGAAACTGCGGACTTGCCGATCGTTACTGCGGCCAAACACGGCGGAGGCATTGAGTGCGAAGGCTGACAAAATTAAAACATCTGCTGATAAACGCAGCAATGTGCAGCGAGCGTTTGCTCTTGGTGATCGTATGTGGGTTTGCTCTGTGCGTGATAATGTGGTGAAATAGTGGCCTGGAAAACTTACCCGAGTGAAGTCACCGTCAACGTACTTGGTGTGTGTGAGAAACAGAGTGCGGTTTGTGCACGCGGACCATCTGCGACGATCCGGCATCCGATCACGTGCACGATCAAACGTTAACCCCGACGTGGAACTTCCGCATGCATCGGACGCGGTGCCTCATTCCCCCGGTACAAGACAATCGGCTGAGCCATCCCATTCTACCCGACCAGCAAGCGAGCAAGCGGCGAGCAACCGGTGCAACTACGAAAGAGCACGAGAGAGCAGCGTCTACCTGATAGTTTGACTTATGAATGTTTTTAGAACTGTAAAGGGGAGGAAGTGTTGTACCGTATCGCGGCGTCTGCTCGTGGCTTGTCGTGTTCGCCATGCCTTGCTGCGCATGCGCCGGCGTCTCACCAAATGTATTTAACCCCGTGCGGATGCCATCACGGTAGTCGTTGGTTCGAGGCTGCTAGTGAGCACCTCGTAATAAAGCGTCCTGTTCCCTGACCGGCGTCTGGTTACAACACCATTCAGCACTGCATAGCCTAAAGAATCCTTCGAAGTGCCAAAGGGCACCCTCTGTAAGTGCAAATACCTTGCGCGCTTAACAGGTGTATTACAAATGCGTCATTGACTTAGATGTTCTTGTCAATTGTTGCACACCCGATGCTTTGTCAGCACGTGCGTTTGGGTCGAGCGGTCCTTGGAGTTTGGTCATTCCACTCCATTTGTCCCAAACGTTGGGCTCGACCATCTCCAATTTGTTGGAAAAAATTTGTGCAAACTTATCGCAACATCCGTAATCTAAGCCTAAAATATTTCTGCCAAAATAAATTTATTCATGAAGTGAGCTCAGATTGAACAGTTTTAAAAGGCATGAAACCTGGCTCCGCTCAAAAATCGATCAAAAATCCAAATTTTTAGAAAGCACTCCACAAATTTTCTAGTGAGATTTGTAGATTGTGGCTTTTGATATGAGTCAGATCATGTATTTTAGAACGGTATGTGGTTTTTACAATTTAAACGAAAAATAGATTATACTATTATGTCATTTTTATAACAAGTTCCTCTCAGAAATTAGGAAATGCTCATCTTGCTTCCCGAGTTGTCTATTAACTATAAATAAGGGTGCAGCTAAACAAGCTGAATACGTCAAAGTGAGATAAAATACTGAATAAGGGAGTAATTACTTGTTGGCATCCGCCCAAGCGCAGCCGACGGCTACAAAGAAAAGCTTGCTGCCGTTGGGTGGATGCCAATGAGTAATTATACTCCCTTGTTACAAGTCTTCTGCATCTTGTGGGGTTGCCCTAAATATTTGACCAATAAAACACTGAAGTTGAAGAAAAATGCGTCTTTGAACCATAAACACCTGTTTATTTCACCGTGAGATGGTCCAACTAAAAATACAAATGATGGCGGGTTTGGTAAAACGGTTTGTTGCTTTTCATTTCTGAGGTTTAATTGAGGAGATGTTTGTTTAAGCAAGAAAAAATTTTTAACTTTGAGCTCTCATGCCGTAAGTTGCGTCTGGAAGCCAGAACCTCTGCAGGTGTCATTGAAGAATATGTTGAGTGCTTTCTAAAAATTAGTAATTTTTTATGGATCATCGAATGGTGCCTTGTTTCACTCCTTTTCGTAATGTTCAAACTGAGCTCACACCGGGAATAAATTTATTACGGCAAAAATACCTTTGCTTAAGTTTTTGTAAACAATTCGGAGATGGTGAAGCGCAATTTCTGGGACTCTTGGTATGGAATGACCCAGCTTTGGGGCAGCCCTCACAATGTCGGAGTAGTCAACGTTGCTAGCTATGCTAGTAGTTGTGCTGTGAGCAAAGGTAAACATTGCTGTTTGTGAGTTGTTATGCACAGGGCTGGGCAACACATTCCAGCATGTAGCTGAAAACATATTGATTGCTTAGGAAGTATTTCCTTTTGTTGGGTCGAAGAATTCGGAGAATAAAGCCGCGATTGTTATGGACGCATGTTCTGGTGAGCACTGAAATTGGAAGGCACTGGGCATGCAAAATCTCAGTTGTTGCTCATGGTTTAGTCGAGCGCATGTGCACACTCAGAATTTGTTGCTGGCTAGTTGGTACATTCCCTCCGTCTCAAGTAGAGCTTCGTCCTGCCCACCTTCTCGTGTCCGTTTTATGGGGCCTTCTTATGACGAAAATCATATGTACACGCATGCCGACCTCTTCCTGTGTCTGCTCACCATGGCGCAAGGTGATTCCATAGAGGACAGCCCTGATTAGAGGATGTGGCTTGCACTGGGCACAAAATGAAGACCAACATTTTTGTGCACGCTGTCATCAGAGGCATTTTTATTTTAAGATGCTGTGGCATTTCACGGCACTTGATAGTCACATGTTGGTAGTGTGAAATTATTGCCAATGAAAAATCTATCCCTGCCTAGCATGTTCATTATAAAATGACAGCTGTATGTGTTCACGAATACAAAGTTTTGGTTGAGCAGGCAAATTTATTGCGGCATTTGTTGCAGGTGTATTCATAACACATTATTAGAATAGGAAACTGGGGCGGCTAGGTGATTTCCTTTGTTAAACAGGTCGTTTCACAGTAGAGGAGATTGACATATGTTAATGACGGATGATGTAGAGAATTGAAGGAGTGTGGGCACCTAATTTCAATGGCGTGTTTTATTCTTTAAAATGGTGTAAAAGACATTACAAAACAATGGAGAGTCTTGTGGTATTTGCCTATTACCGCTAAGTTAAAGTCGAATTGTTCTGTCATAGCGTTTCGGTTTCAGTTTCAAGAGCTCTGTGACAAAGGTGCATGTAGGTAACGTGAGCCATTAAACAAATGGCTGAGTTTGGACGTGTTTAAACTGAGTAGACTTCTGAAAACATGTTTAGCCTGGTTGGCTCATGGTTTTATTTTGCTGGGTCACCGGCAAGTCTGGCGATATTGTCTGTGTGTTATTTGTGATTTTCCACTTAACGTCATCTTCAACCAGCGGGGAGCCGATCGCCGGCAAAGAGGTAGAGGTTCGGTGGGGAATCGCTCGTGAGCCCGGCCGCGACCGCTTGGACTGTTTCTGGCGCCTGCGCTCCTGTGGTCCTGGTCCTCCAATGCCCGCACGACGCGCGTCGTTTGAACGACTCAAGGAAAATTTTGCCTCAGGTTATTTGCAAAAGCATCTGTCTACTTTGCCCCTTGAAGATTTTTTCCTTGTATCGAATTCTCAGTGTCTTGTTGAGTACCTTCAGAATGACAATCCAGGGGAATGTCTAGTGTTTAGTGGCGATGTAGAACTATATTATTCTATCCCGCATGAGGACCTCAGAAACATTTGCGAATGTTTATATCGCAGGACAACACTGAGCTTTTTTAATGCTCTGGTATGGTAAACAGATATGCTGTGTTAGCTATAACGTCAAAATGTTCAGCAGTAGGGAGATATTAAAGGTTATCAATTGCTGCACTCGTACTATGTTAATGTTCTTCTTTTAGTGCTCTTTCAGCGTTGGGTTGTCACTTGAAGTAAGTAGCAAAAAAACAAAGACGAGAACAAGAAGCAACTAGGGCTTTCCGTGTTTCACACGTTTTATGGCTTCTGTAAGTTAATAACCAAATTTGCACAATAGTTCTTTCAGTCAGGCAGAGTAGTATCTCTAATAGCTATTTTATGCACGGAGAAAAGCATTTTGCTGTTATATTCTGTGCCTCCTCAGTAGCACAGTGAACATAAATATAATTTCAGTTCCTTGATTTTTTCTAGAATACATCATATAGAACCAAGCCTATGGAAACTAAATGTAAATCGTTCATTGTTCATGTGTACTTGTAGAGGCTTGTGAAGAACGACCAAATGAATTTACTTTCCTTTATGCATAATGGAAAGTTGAAATTTTTTGCATTTTTAGATGATGTCTGGAGCATAAAATTCCTTCTGGAACGATGAAACCAAATAAATTTTAGATTTTGTGTGCAAGGGTGCTTACGCTTGCATGCAACTGAAAACATTCACACTGCTTTCCTGAATAGGTTCCTTCATCTTTGCGCCGATATTTTTGGAACTGATAAGTAACAATGTCAGCTTTAGTTCGATAAAAATTTGTAAAAACATGTTAACTGCACCAAATTTTATGAACGAATTCAAAGGGTGATTGATGACTGGTATTGTTTAATCTGGGGCAGTAAGATGCGGAGTAACTAGTAGATAAAAAAATTAAACAAGACCATTCTAACAAAAAACTACTCTTTTTTTAGCGGAATTTTTTTTGGCACAAGTGCTGAAGTGGCATGGCATGATGAAGACATGAATAGTGTGCACTCAAAGGTGCCTCTATTCAGGATCACACGTGAACTGGCCCACAGCAGTTCAGACAATTGGAGAGTACCTTAAGGCTGAGCTTCGGCTGCTGGTTATGTGACCAAGTTACGTTTCTGATCTAATAAGAGCGTGTATTTCTGTAAATGTGAGCAAAAATTGAGGAGAATTTAGATATTCTTTACGAGATACCACTATGAGAATTGGTAATTAATGATATGTGTCTCACATGTACATTAATCTGTTGAATATACAGAAGCATGGCTTGAGAGCTGAATTCCCAGGTTGCTGCGCGACGCGTGGAGCAGTCCAGCGTAGCACTTACAGGCTTCATGAAGATGAGAATAAGGTAGTAATCACTTTAAGAACAGAAAACACAACACAAACCACAGGACCATGAAGCTGACAGAACACAGTAGCCCTGATGATATTCTGTGCAGAAGGTCACTCAGCATGGGTGTTAAATACGAGTCTACGCAGACGCCTTCTATCGTCATGTAGTACTGATTTCAGAACTTCATGAGCAAGAAGTGAAGGTAACAGTTCACCACGGCTACACTCTTGCGCTTCCCTACGTAAGCAATCTGCAAGTGCACTTCTTCGAAATCTTTTATGCTTTTGCCGACATAAACATCATCGCTGTATGTGTCAAGGAAAAGAACATACACTTCCTGTCAAGTGGCAGTGCACTCAGAGGGCCCCCAGTAACAGCTCACTGAGGTATTTGATACATCTACAGGGGACCTCACGAGGAACTAATTCTTAAGCTTCAGAACACAGAGCGCTCTTCGCAAAAACTACCTCAAAGTTTGTTGCTGCAGGGACTTCTTCACAATGATGACCCAAAAAAGCGAGCCTTCCTTTAGTGTATTTGTTGTTGAAGAAGATCCAGGAAACGGCCTTTTTCCTTCTCCATTAGTGCCAAAATGTTTTTGAGGGAGATTTTTCGGAGATAGAGAATGATTTAACAAAATGCTAAAAAAGAGACTGAAGCTGTGTGAAACAGCACCGGTAACAAACGTTTCACAGCTTATGAACAAGGAGAGAGACCCATGTCTTCATCCTTTTTTCACCCCATACACATAATGACACTTTGTCTTTCTGGGTCATCGTTTCAGAAAGGTCCACATGGTAACGGCCGTCAGTTAAATTTCTGCAAAGAGCCCATTCGAAAAACTTTAGAATCCGTTCCTTGCGAGGCACACTGCAGAGGTATTGGAATACATTAGTGAGCGTTGACCTGTAGCTGCGACTAGATTTTCACTTGACGTCAAAGATCAGTACATTTTATTGCACACTCTGAAATAATGGGAACTGTGAGTGAAAGCGCAAGTTTTGGGGGAAGTGCCCTTCCAAATTGGTTGTAGGCAAGTGTTCCGCTTTCTTCAGATGTTACCATCGTTCCTTTCTCGCTGAGTTGTGCATTGAGTACTATGTATACAGAAAGGCATCTGCATAAAATTGTATTTGGCACCCTTCCTGAGCTAATGTCTTTTTGCACGAAATGACAGAGAACAGTAAGGACCTTCATGCACAGTTTCGTCTGGGTAATGGCATTTTGTCTGCTTCTTCCTGGTCCTGCAGTTTTTACTCATTCCTGTTATGAAAAATGAATTTTGGGCAATAAGGCGTAGTGGTTCTCAGTAAAACGCTTCTGAAAGCTTTTACGAAAGCCAGTTGTTCAAAAGCGGGTGGTTCAAACGTATTTGTGAAGTTTATCATTGGTATTGGGTGCTTACTAAATGGGGATTATTTTTTATGCTTTTCAGATGATTCCGACAGCAATGTGCAGAGGTACAGTGTGTGCTGTTTGTCATGAAAATAAAACGTATGTATCTGTGCCCATCCAAACACCACTTTTTAATTCTAAGCTACATGCTTTTTATTTATGCAATACGTAACATGCGTAAAGGAAGGTCTTGTGCATAGTACTCATTTCTTCGGCACCTGGCCTGCTGTGAACATTGTGCGCAGCAGCTATACGAAAATACTTAAGCATGCATGTGCTACATGACGTACTATCGGGGACAAAAGTTTGCAGGACGCGAGTTCTTGGAAAAACCTTTAATGTAGCTCTACTCTATACTGTATAAAGGTATTAAAAGCCTAAATGCTCCTTCTTCTGGTAACAATGTCAGGAGACTGGGTAGCGAGGTGGAGGAACAATAAACATTTTTCTGAGAACTTGCGTACCTCAGGCTTTTGTCCCCGATAGTACATAAAAACAATACAGATTATTTCCGCTTTTAGCTCGAATGACTCCGTATGTGTAGGTATGAGGACGTATGCGTACGCATTACGGAACCTTAAGAACACAACAGAAGCATCCGTTGCCAAAAAAGAAATTCGTTTCCGTGCATAGCATGACGTAACTTTTTATCACCATGAATACGATAATCGTCATACGAAATCTCCGTTTCAGATATTTAGTTCGCACCTTATGTTACGAAAAACCCTCTGGCAACCCATTAATAGTGGGTTTCACTGTACATTTTTTTACAGCACGGCTTCGAGATTGACTGCCTTTTTGTCGTCTTCGGAGCAAGACGCGGATGGCAGTGGTCATTGCACCAACCAGTGCGATAAAGAGGAAATGGATAACATGACAAGTCGGACAGCAGCGGTCACGAAGTGGGCGGGGCGTTGACGACAAGTACCATGTAGTTCATTGTATCTGGAAGGGCTGCTGCCGCCGGCCCTAGTTCGCTTTCCTTTCTCTTGGCGTTTAAAACATATACACTTGAAAGGCTGCCATTTCTCACCATCATTATCAGCCCTGATCGCATCCACTGCTCGACAAAGTCACCTCCACTAACCCTCGTTTAGCCCTCTCCTGTGTGAGCGGTGGCACGCTACACCAACAGATTTCCTTGCCTCATTTGTCTTCCTTTCTTCTGCCCTCGGTTATCTCTTCTCCGCATTACAACCCCACAACAATAAACTTTGTCCTCGTTATTTAGGTTAAGAGAGCATTAAATAGGGCTTCCCCGCGAATGAACATCCCTCGTTTTCTGTCTATACGTTACTCAAACTGCGTGATTCCACGAGAGATCAAAATGCTTAATTATTTCGCAATTTTAATTTATTCAATTATTTTATATAAATTGCACACATAGTAGGCAAACACTGAATTTAGTTTTGTAAAATGTTGATATTTGAGCAGAAGAAAATTATCAACGGCGTCGTGGCAGAGGCAACGTTTTCGCGCTCCGATCAATTTCGCAACGTTGCACTGCCGTAAGAATCAAGGTATTTCATCAATGGTGCATATGTGTTGCGTGCTAAAAGCTCAGGAGAGAAAGAATATTTCAAGCTTATTTCCTCAATTGTGAGGAAGTTGCCGCGTCCTAGAAAAAATAGGGTGGCAGCGTGGGAGTCGCTGCCACTCCCATGGAGTTGGCATCCCCAGAGGATGGGTCCCGGCCATACCCATCCCCACCGCTGGCGTTGCACCAGAACCGAGTAGCAGCCGAAGCGAGACCGATCCGAAACTGATCGCGAGGGCAGGGAGGGGGGGAGGGGAGGGCACGGGCAGGCCGCGCAGTCGGATTTCTCCCCCAACCACATCAACAGGCAAGCCACGTCTGTGTTCCTAGAGGTTCGCGTGCCGGGAGCAATTAAAGATGTGAGGGCGAATCGCTTTAGGAATGCCGTCGCAATTAATGTCATTGACCAGAGCGCGCTTGAAAGTTTTAGCAATATCAAAACGCTCAGTGGCATCTGCGTTCGTTCCCATGTCCTTCTGGGCAGCGGCACTACGGCAGGCGTCATCTACGACGTCGACGTGGCCATCCGCGGCTCTGACCTACCCATTTTGATCAACCAGCTACCGACGGTGTAGAAATGCTGCGAGCTCAAGGCCTTGGGAGGACAAGGTGGTACATGACGTTGACCTTCCAAGAGGACTGCATCCTAACGTTCGTGAATGTTGGCCACTTTTGGCACGTGGTTAGGCCTTTCTTCCCGAAGCCTCTCCAGTGCCGAAAATGCATGAAGATAGGACACGTGAGTAATGCGTGCAATTTCTCCATCGTGTGCCCACGGTGTACTCAGCCACACAGCGAAAACGCATGCGTGGCACGAGTCCTAAAGCGTGTCAATTGCCGCTGCCCTCATGACGTCCCTCAAAAGATTGTTCTTGCCTGAAAAGGGAACAGGAGATACTTAAATGACAAGAGACAATTCCACACACAGAGAAGCCACCGCTTAGGTGCCGCGACGTCCTCACCCTCGTTGCAGGCCTTCTAAGGGTTTAATGACCATTGCAAAAGATCGTCCAGGGATTTCTGTAACTTGTGCTCCCCTCCACATACCACTCTAAGGAACAGGAGCCATATGACTGGCGAGGCAGGGACGGTTGTGGCAGACTGGTCTTGGCCATCCCTGCCTGAGCTACACACACCAGCAGTGACCAAGAAGGTATTGCGCACCCAAAACACCGAGGCTATTGCTAATCAAGCAGAAGGCCGAATTCCAGTAAGACCGTGGACCGGCATGTGGCTTCGTCATCGCTCCCGAAGCAATGCACACTCTCAATGATTGAACAGTCACCGCGCACGAAATTTGTTGAGCGTACTTCTGGTCGGGCAGTAGGTCAGGAACCGACCAAACTCACAGACGAGCAAGTAATTGCAAAGTTGAAGACGTTCGTGGACACCATGCGTGTGCTGCTTTCCAGCTTTCACACGCCAGCTGCACAAAATGTATTGCAGGTGCTAGATTTGTTCAATTCACTCCTTGCAGCCCTCCAATAGCTGGCACAACGCCCAAGATGAAGTCGGAGTGTACTACGTTGTCATCCCCATAATCAGCTGCAATGGCAAGCAGCCTTTCTTCACAGTGGAACATCTGGGCTGCCTAACTGCCTTGTGTTAGTGATGGAGGACTGTCGATGTGTTCTACTCAGGTAGCAGCACTCGGCAGCCCTCAAGCTGTGCAGCCTACAGCTGCGGCAGCATTCGACTTTCAGTGCCTTTATCATTGCTTGTCGTGCTTCCTACGGACCGCACTTCCCTATTTCCTCTTATCATTTCACTCTCCCCTCGTCCCTCTGCCGCAATGCAGAGGGATGAGCCTCAGTGTTCCGGAGCATAATTTGAACGTGAGAGATAAAAAATCTAGCAATTTGGCCGACCACCCTCGTAACTTCTCACCCTACAGGCGGCATTCCAAGCTTCGCGAAAACCAGAAGCATGACAAAAAACAAGAGCCGGCTCAATCGGGAAATAATTGAAGTAGCCATCATTGAAAACATAACAGCAGGCTGAGTAAGCATGCCATCAGTAGCCCTACTGGATAAAGAGATCACACTGCTGCCTGGGTCAATATCAATATATTTCATTCTAAGCCACCTTCAACCCCTTCCATACCCCTTTGAGCTTTCATCTCATCACTTTTTCGCCTAAAGTGGCTCAGTGGTTATGGCGCTCGGCTGCTGACCCGAAAAACGCAAGTTCGATTACGGCTGCGGCTATCAAATTTCAATGGAGCAGAAATTATACATGCATATGTACTGTGCGATGTCAGTGCACATGATAGAACCCCAGGTGGTAGAAATTTCCGGAGCTCTTCCCTACGGCGTTCCTCATAGCCTGAGTCGCTTTGGGTCGTATAACCCCTATCACGGCCGGTCTCGACGCGCGCGCTCTAAATTTGCGACCTGTTAATTGCTGACGAATTAAAACAGCGCAAGGAACGGGACGAAAACACGAAGGAAGAAGACACAGACACGGGCGCTGTTCACAGGTGAAACAATTAACGGAGCCCGAAGAACAAGAGATGAAGTTCAGAAGTGCAAGATGCCGGGCTAGTTGGTAATCCATGATGAATTAAAACAGCGCAAGGAACACAGACACAGTGCCCGTGTCTGTGTCTTCTTCCTTCGTGTTTTCGTCCCGTTCCTTGCGCTGTTTTAATTCATCATGGATTACCAACTAGCCCGGCATCTTGCACTTGTTAATTGCTGCCTCATATACGATCTCTTTACCTTATTTACCTTTACCTGCTCGAGCTTGGCGCATGATAGCCTGCAATGCTTATCTGCCAGTAAACCGAACGCAACACAAGCTGCTTTTTATCGCCTCATTTAGATTTTAGCTGTGCTGATTGTTAGCCCACATTCCTTTTATATCTTTTTACTGCTGCATGAATTTTTTCCATCTTATTTTTTTCCTGATCTATTCCATCTTTTCACGTGTTTTTATGCCGAGTTTTTAGCCTTGTTATCGTGTTTGCTGTGTTAGTCGTTGACATTTGTTCACCCTGTCTGGGCCAAATTTTCTTGCCATTGTTTTCGTGCTGGTTTACTTCTTTTTGTCGGGGTTGTGCACTCCGTAAATGTCTGATCACAAGTGGCTGCTACAGATCGTCCTCTTCATATCTGTGTTGTAGACGCGCTTGTATGTCAATGTCCTTCTGTCAAATATAAGGCATGGATCAAAACACATCCAAAATAAAGCACACTTCGGCGCACTTGTGTGCGTGTCCTCTTTGTGTCCTCGTCTGCAAGCTCAGTGATTCCGTGATGTCTGACAAAAACAAACTAGCCGCGCAACGAACCCTGGATAAGTTTGTTTCTTGTAAGGAGGGCTCCTTCCAACTCTTTTTTGTGGACATTTGCCTCATTGTTTCCCTTATTGCAAGATCAACGTGCAAAACAAGGTCTTTGGGCACCTGCATCCGCCACAGGATTGTACGACCTGAAATTCGGGGCCTGTTCGGTGGGCTTCTTCCCTCGGCTGGCCGCGGACACCGAATGTGCAAGATACTGCTGTCGGAATGGTATCGTTTCCGTGTCATCGTCTCGGAAAAAGAGACTTGGCAAAACTTCATTTCAACGTTTCTGCAATACAAACAGAGTATGCTAGTAATAGACGATTCGTTTTCTGTTAAAAATTCAAAGGATGCCATTCTCTTCTTGCAAAAAAACAAGAAAAAACAGTACAGCCTTTCTGGCTGTTTTCGTCAACGTTCAAGACTTGTGTTATAAATCCCTCATCATGAATTGCTCCAATATGTTAGTGAGTGCATTGATCAGTATTGCAGCATTGCCTTCCAAAATGACGGCAGCAACGCAGCTGTTGTTTGGCGTTATTATCTATTCCTCTCACATCCCCCACACTGAGTGGAACGGCTCGCTTTTCATTTAGAAACAAGGTATCTGTATCGGGTCAAGTATCGCCCCATCTTGAGCGACTTGTGCCTAGCCAACCATGACGGAGCCCTCAGCACAAACCTGAAAAATTATCCGGTTCTTAAAATCTTAAGGGACGTGGATGATTATCTTGTTCATTTAGACAGCCACGATAATGATTCCTGCAGCAGGTTGACAGTACGTTGGCCAGAGGTGGGCGTCCTCACGAGGGCGAGCCTCCTTGAGGACGTCCTCACCCTCACCTCATAATGATTTCACTTGGTGGGGAGACGGAAGATCGTTGCATGAAAATTCTTGAGGACGAGAGTGAGGGAGGGAAGACATGATGAGGTGAGGGAGGGCAAGATGCAAGGTCTGAGGGCAAGGGTGGAGGCCCGTACCCTACTCCGGGCTAACGTTCAGCCCGTTACGGGTTCCCCTTTCAGAGCGCTAGTTCTTAGGGCTAAGGTTCCCGTGTAAGACGTAGTTTCTGCAGCCAGGAGGTACCCGAGGCGAACAGGACAGGCGGGTAGCCGCACGCCTTCTCCGTCGCCGCATCCGTGTTGTAAATAAAATAAACAAAGGAAGCCCGCACGAACAGCCACAGCTATAGACTTAGAAAGGAAAGAAAAAAACACAGGAAGCGGCGATGAAGCGGGAACAAAAGTAATAAAACAGTCGGAACACTTGGTGAATGACGGCCTACGCAGTCGGGGATAAACCGGCGAGCGGGCAGCGCTACATTTAGTGAAGAAGTATGCGCTGATGAGGAAACGAGTGCCGACACGCGGCAATAATTGTAACGTTGCGATATAAACTTGGTCATGTCTGCTTAAGAAGAAAGGGGATGATTGGATGGCTGTGTCGCGCGGATGGAGCGTCTCTCGTTGTGTGCATGTTTGCGCCACGGAGGCGCCGCCGCTGGCTAAGCAGTACTCCTCGCCATTCGGTCTATTGAATGGGAGCTGTGTGTCCTGGGACTACAAAGGTCGTATCATAGTTATTGGAAGCACCACTTGTTCTAAGAAATTCGTCGTAATAAGTGGGGAGGTTAGATGATGCAACAATGTTGTTATTCAAATTCAAATTTTCTTTATTTCAGCATCGTTTACATCGATACTAGGGGGCCGTAGACTAAAAGCAACACAAACGGCTTGACAAGGCCCACGGCCCCATACACTCGACATAGGATGACAGAGCAGGAAATCATATACAGTGCAGGAATTTACACACACTGCTCGCATGCAAGCAGGAAAATAAAATTGAAACTAAAAAAGAAGTAAATACAAATTCACAAAGAGAAATCAGCTTACACAATGCTATTTAAATAACTGGGAAGCAGAAAATTAAGCATTTGCTTTCCGTAGTTAGTGCGAGTGCGTGGAACTTCCCACTCTTGCGACGTGCGAGTGTCACGCACTTTTCTTCTTTTTGTGAGACGGGAAACAGTGTTAAAGAAATTGTTATTGTACTTTATGGCCATTTTATAGCGCTTAAGAAGGGTCATTTTATGAATGTCACGTATTGAGAGTAAATTGAGGTCTTTAAAAGGGGTTCTGTATGACAGCCATGCGGAGATTTAGTCATAGCGCGGACTGCTTTCTTCTGAATCTTATGAAGTTTGGTAATGTTGGTAAAAGTGGTGATTCATTGATGATGTTCCCGTTTGTTTGCTGGCCCAGCGACAGGTTGTGACGGACCACATTTCCTTCAACTGTACCCATTTATTTGCATTTATGTTACAAAGTGGTTCGGCAGGTGCGCCCTGTAAAACCTACAAGCTCTGAAGCTGGCCGGAGGCCGCACCAAGCGGGATCCCCATCAGCTTCCGATTTTTCAAGATTCTAACACACAAACTAGAAGTTAAACATTTCGGAACCAGCCAGAACCCGCCGCCAAGCGAGGTATATGCCTTCCGCTCTCAAAGAGGCCGCAATCCGCAACAAGCCGGATCTCGATCAGGCCCTGAGTCACGACCGGATCGGGCTGTCTCGCTCGGTGACCGCCACGCAACTGCCCTAGCTCTCTCTCGGACGCGCGCATCCCGTCCGTTTCACGCTAGTTTCTCACATCTAACCCATCACTGGTCTTCTCGCTCCCTCCCGAAGAAATCAAACTTTACAAAAACAAGGCAAAATGACAACTATTCACTCTCCACTTCCACCAACCCTAGTTCAGATACATAAATTTCCGCACGTGCGTGGCGCCTCGGGTCCGCCAGCACCCAAGACCTTAGCTCAAGCCTAGCAGTGCAAACAGCAAAACCTGTTTTTCGACCGGACGCTAAGACTAGCACGTGTGGCCAGCATGCGGTGTTCAGTAGCCATCTCCAAGGGCTTCGATTCCAAACGCAATGAGGGCGTCCTCTGGAACAGTGTGATCGCGCGACCCGAAAGGTGATAAAATATGGCCATTTGAAACCGCGATAGTTCCCATTGAAATTGACATGCTCTTGCCATTTTCAAAACTGTATTTTCAATATCTCATCTGAAAGTGAAGATATTACAGGCTGTCTGCGTCCAGAATAGTATGCCATAACGAATTCATCAAATATTTTCGGCTTCAAATGTAGTCAAGGCGATGACAATACTTTATTGGTATTTCATCGGTTATTAGATGCGGCTCCTCAGCCGATGGGGCAGGCGGGGCTAGGAGAGGCATCGAACTTCCCTTCATCGCACCACGCGACTTTCGGTGGAGCGTTCGGCGCTTTCTCTCCCCGTATGCATGATACATCGTAAGTGCCATTAGCATAGGTTACAATTTTTTGACAAATGAAGAAAATTCGAAGAAAAGTTTCTGTAACAAATTCAGATGCTGTATGGCAGAATACTAGAACTGATGCAGTTAGTCGGGATATTCTTGTGTCCACCCTTCAAACGGTTCTCAACGGTCACACCTATACAACGAGGGAACGCAGATCAGCCAACTCCCGACCTTCACCTTCTACAACTTTGGGCACGGCGAAATCAGGGGAAGATATAGGCTGGAAGATATAGGAAGTGGAAAGACAGGTGCAGTCGTTTGTGCTCAGGAACAACCAACAGGAAAACGAAAAAATGAAAATCGATTTTGAGAAAAGGAAATTACGCAGTAGCTCTCACATATCTCGGTGGACCCCCGAACCGCACCGTAAGCGAAGGGCGGAAGGCGAGAGTGAAAGAAGAAATAGAGAAAGAGGGGCCGTAGTGGAAGTCTCCAAAATAATTCCGAGAACTTGGGAATCTTAAACGTACACTGATATTGCACAGCACATGGGCGTGTCTTGCGTTTCGCCTCCATCGAAACCCCGGCGCCGCGGTCGGGTTCGAAGCCGGGTACTCCGGCTCGGTAGACGAGCGCCTTAACCACTGAGCCAACGCGGCGGGTATCTTCTCTGGTTTTTAGTCAAATGTAGTATGGTGCTTGACCCTGAAGGACTTTCGGCGGCATATAAGAGGATGATGATGATGATGGCTTTTTATGGCACAAGGGCATCTGACTTCTACGCCCAGAGCGTCATCGCACAAGGTATTTCCTTCTACTCAAGGTGGGGTCAAAGACCCAGTTCCAAAGCATTTTACCGTAACTAAGCCGACCACCAAACTAGGGGAAAGCTTGCACCCATTCAATCACCGGTGGGTACCCGGCGGCACTGGGGATCGAAGCCCGCATCTCCTGCAAGCGGTGCGCTGACCACGATGCCATCGCTGCTGTGGCATGGAAAAGGAGCGAAAGATCAAAGATCATCCTGAAAGTATTAGACTCGCCTTCCAGCTAATGCCAGAGTAGTTTGCAGATCGGGCTTCCGTCTTTTTCTTCCCAATCATGCACAGTATCCGGCCGTCCACCGACAAAGCACGTGGTTGATAAAACGGGGATAACACCACCATTTACAAATTAGAGTTATTCGCTGCTATCGAAGAAGCTAGTGGCAAAACTGCGCCTGGGCATGACGATGTTCTTTATGAGGCTACCGTTTTGGCGAAGGGATGCGAAAACGTGTTAAATACCAAGATCTTTGAGAACATGGAACGTATGGGCATTTCTCTACATGTCAGAAAAGCGGTACACAATCTTCTTAAGTTCTGACATGGTAAAGTTGCGCTAAAAGAACACACACACAAGACAGGGTGCACGACAGGAGAATTACCGTGTCAGAAGTAATTCACCAACTAGCCCGGCAACATGTTCTACTTAAGCATAAGCATAAACAGCGAGAGGACCGCGTGTTTTCTTTCCGGATAAACGGGCAACAAATCGGCAATTGCACCCTATACAAAGGCGTGCCACAGAGTTCAGTTTTGGTACCTTTGCTATTTGACATCGCGATCATACCATTGACTTGGAAATTAGCTGAAATACCTTATATGCAGTTCACTATTTACGCTGACGATGTCACGTTTTGGACTACTCATAGACAGCTCTGAGACACAGAATTTTTATCTGCAGCAAGCCTTAAATACACTAGATGAGTGCGTCCAAGACGTACGCCTGGAACTGTCACCACAAAAGCGGAGCTACATTCATGTTGCAAACAAGAATGAATGACAGCAATTCGCAACTAAACAGTGAATCTGAAGTTTAGAAATCAGGCATTACGAGAGATACACGAGTTGAGAGTCCTTGGCCGAGACAGCCTTCCATCTGGCAAAAGAACTGAACGGCTACATAGAATGAAAAAAGCAGAGGCGAATTCCTTGAACTTCATCAAATGCATTTCGTCTAGGGGAGGAGAAGCCCAAATGGAGAAGGCAAGGCATCTTGTAGAGTCGGTGCTTCAGCCGAGCATACTATATTAGGCCCAGTTCTAACGACTCACGAGGCAACAATGGGCCGAGTTGGAAACAAAAAAAAAACAGGAATGTAATGAGCACCATGACGGCCTCTCCGAAACATACTACCATCCGGTTTCTCCTGGAATTTGCGCAGTTCAATACACTGACAGAACTGATCAGCGAGAGGCAATAACTACCTCCCTCCCTCCCACCATCCTTCCCTCACTCCCTCTCTCCCTCCCTCATAACTTAATGCGATTGAAGGAGGTATCTTTTAGAAGGATAAGGGCTGGGGCGGCCCTTACCCGTCGGCCACGTGCCGATGGGGCTCTGAAGAAGACGTAGGACCCAACATCTGCCCGAGGTGCTCCACACCGGCTGCAGGGGTGGATGTTCGCTACCTGCAGTGGACTTCTTCAGGGCCAAGGGCCTCAAGCACACGGATTCTACTCGAAGTGCGACTAACGGTGACAGGAGAGGAGGATTTCTTCAAGTGGCTGACCGACAACAAATAAAAGAAGGAGCCTTCACTGGTTCCTGTATGAAAATACCTTACATGATTTCCTGTAATATACAGCGAACCCAAATTATGCCTTTATAGCAAGTGTACAAAAAAAAGTTTTCAGATGAGGTCTTATAATTATACCAGCTGCAAAACTCAGCTTAAAAAAGTAGCCAGTTTCCGAGGCCATTTTCTGTGTGCTTAGGGATGGTGACGCCATCTGGAAGTGGTAAACGAAAGCTACTGCCGTACGTCTCCATTGTAGTATGAAAAGCTTTTCTTTCTTGCTTTTTTATTTCTGAATTTGTATGTGGAACAGTTAAATACGTGCATTTTTTTTATTGCGTCTGTTTCATTTAATTTGTTGGGATGCGCTGGTGCGTTTATCAATAATCTCGAAGTTTGCAGCCGCACACTTAAAATCTATTAAATTCACCGCGAGCAGCGCGGATATCTGTATTCATCCGAATATCGGCCACGTCAAACTGCCGTTTTTTGATACGTGGACCCTATGGGAAGTTTCGCAACTGGTAGTATCAAATATCTCTGTTCATATGTGCGCCGCAGGGCCAAGTGCTGCCACAGGGGTCTGAAAAGGAGTAACGAAAATTGCCGCCAAAAATCACCTGAAATCAGTACATTTCCTCAATATTGTGGTCACTTGTTTAAAAACGTTTTCTCTTTACGGTGTCGGTTATTCATTCATTACGGTACGATATAGTGACAAAAGAAAAGTACCACTGCTCTAGTAACGAAAGCCAAGGGGGTAGCGACATCAAGTGACACGCCGGCAACTGCCGGCACCGCCCAACAGGGATATAGTATAGTGCTCTAACAAGGAGGCACTGGCCGGGCCGTGCGTGCGGCCTCCGGTCCATCGGGAGAACATTTTCGTTATCAGCCGTGAAGCTGTCAGATGTTCAGAGCGCAGAGTAAAAAAACATGTAGAAATTATACCTGGTCAGGTTGCTGAATTCCAATCATCGAAGTCTTGTTTCACTAAACGAAGTCTGATTTCAGCTCAGTGAGGTTGCAAAGAACTGGCTAAAGCACAAAAAAGTGCTTCTACGAAATTCCACCGACAAATCAAAGTAGGGAACAATGTATTGGTGTGGATTTTTTTACTCTCACTGTGAGTGATTCAGTACAGACGAATCTTATTTCCATTTTCTAATTTCGCTGTAACTGCGGCTTAGCAAAGTAGAGCCGCCAAATATGGTGGGTAAAGACAAACACTGTAGTCTTATCATGGAAACAGAGCAGCAGCTTAACCACCATGGTCCGAATAATCGCTCGGTCGGCCTTTCATTGTACGAGGTGGTAAAAAACAAAAAGCTGCACTGCTTTCCCCGTAACAGGAAAATCTCGTGGTATATTTCTATCCGTGGCGAGACGGCCAACTACGTAATCGCCCGCCTGATTTTATAAATGAAATTGCTTGCAGGCATGGTCCGGAATTGATACTCAGCATTTGAGCAATCCGTAGACGTGGGAGGAAAAAAAATCATCAGTGGTTTAGCTTGCGGATGACCACACATTATTGTGTGCTAGCACCATTAGCCCTGGTTTTGCATGGTTTATCTTCAATTTGTATGATGTTGCTTGAACTGAACTTGCTTACCTTGGTTGATATAACATATGATGTTAATTTGCGTGATATTACAGACTTCTACTGCGCAGACTTACTGGGAAGACTTCTACTGCGGTAGAATTGGCCATTCTCTATATTCACTGATCTCTGGGAGTCCTGATTCCACGCCTGGCGCAGTCGTGCAGCAGTTAAGCGACTCGCCAGTGCCCTGCGATGGCAGGTGCTGCCATCGGTGGGGCTTGTGAGAGCCAAGTTATTGCTCCTGAGGAAGCTCTCACGACTAGTCCTTAACTGAACTGCCATGGTGGGAAGGTTTCCATGATGTCACGACGTCACATGACCTAGGTGGCCCACGTGCCAGAAGCAGATTTTAGACAGACAGACAACCGCTTTTAGTCGGAGTGGAAGGGCAATAAAATGGCAACCACAGGAATCCTTCACTCGAGACTCGGGAGGTTTTTGATTGCCATAATTAAAGCCAAAAATTGTATTTTAGGCCACCAGTGGGATTTTCAAGTGGCCTGAGTAATCTTTTATTTTAAGCGACAGCATAAGCGCCTCACTGCTGCAGGAAGCCGGCATCGCACCTTCGAAAGACACGAAAACAATGAAAAACTTCACAGGCGGGGCAGCTGGATTCGAAGCCGCAGCGGCGCAAAAGGTTCAGTTCCGCTGACCGGTGCTTCAGACTATAGTGTACTAGATTAGTTGCACTGGGGCGAGGGAAGGCGCCGGCAGGCTGCGCGCGGGAAGCTGGAATTCCGGAAATCTGAAGCGGCCGAGAGGCGACGCCGCTTTGGCTTCACCTGGGCCTTCACAGAACACCACGGTGAAGTAGGTAGGAGGAATAGTAGGCTGATACAACAAAGAACAAATTGCCAAAGAATAAAATCAACTTGCAAATAACAACTCTGTCGTCAGGAACTATTGCCGGTAAAAGGACGTGGCTAGGGTAGATTATTTACGGACGCGGCACAAATGCAGGCAAGAAAACAAGGATCTTGTTTAGTGTCTCAGTGATGATATAAAGAAGTTTGGAGACGATGTTGATATTATTCTGATGGGTGACATGAATGGCCACATCGAGGATCTGGATGGATACACAGATTGTAACGAGAAGTTAATGCTTCTGTGAGCGGCACAACCTAGTCGTGCCGATCAAAAGAGAGATGCAGAGAAGTCAAGAATAGAGCGCAGAATTAAACGACGAACAAATAGCGCTCATAGTACCCGGCATAAAGGAAGCACTAAAGAAGCGCTTAATAGAAAAGTGGGATTGTAATTAAAAAAAAATAGAACTTCTCATCAGTGCAAAAATGAAACAAGTAAAACGGGTAAACCGCTGCACAGGAAAGAGGAAGCCATGAAGCTAGTGGAAAGCGAAAACTAATAAGGGCATCAAACAATGACGGGTGGCTTCAATTTACCACAGAGAAAAAAGAAGTTGCAGTTATCTCAAGGGGAAATAGGCCAAAAATGAAAATATTCTCGACAAAAGAAGCAGCTATTGCCGGTCCTTCTACAGGCTAAAGCAAAGCCTTTGATCGCTGGTTGGCTCAAGCTCGCTATGAAACTAAAGGTGGGCCAAAAAAATTTTGTAACCATATAAGCTGGCTGGGTAGAACGAATCAAAGCAAGCAGGGACAGATTCAAATTCCTGGGGGAAAATATTTAGAGGGAGACGATACGGTGAACTTTATTACGCCAGTTATAACGGCGTCATTTAGCAACGGCAATAGGGTAATCTCCCCAAGGGAGGGAGCAACACAGGACAGCACAATAGAAAGCAGCTTAGAAATGAGCAGTGCTAACTAGAAAAGGGCAGAAGCAAATACTTCTAAATCCATATCCGCAGTGATAGATGAAATTCCAATCAGGCTGCCCAAGAAGCAAGGAAGTGCTTATAAAAGCATTGGAGACAGTCATAACAAATAAGCAAATTCTGCACAGCTGGAGACAGAGTAAAATGAATTTGATTTATAAAGAGAAAGGAGCTAATATAAACATAAAATCCTTCCTACGGATTACGATAACATCTTTTATATGCAGGCCGGCAATACAGCCGGTGAAATTAGAAATGCAGTCATTGGTGCAAAGTAATAGGATTCTCGGAGAACGTTAGAACGGGTTCAGAAGGGGTAGGCTCTTAGATAACAGCCTGTTCGTGCTTAACCAATGCATAGAAATAGCTAAGCCGGAAAGCAGACCTCTGTAATTAGCCTTTCTGGACATAAGCGGTGCATACAACGTGAGCACGGAACTCATGTGAAACATATGAAAAGATGGAGGTAGGTGTCGCTCATGAGGTAACTAATTTTCTGCAGTAAATCTACCTCGATAATAAAATTGAAATTACAAGGGAAGGGACAAAAAGTACAACTGTGGACGTACACAAATTATTATGGCAAGGTTGTCCTTTATCATCGCTGCTGTTCGTGCTTTATTTGATAAATATGGAAAGTAGGCTGCAGGGAAGTAATCTAGATTATAATCTGTCCTACAGATTAGGCGGACATTTCGTCGAGCATCGGCTCCCGTTTTTAATGTATGCTGACGGTATTGTGCTGCTACAGATAGTCAGGGAGATTTGCAATCTCTGGTTAATTGTTGTGGATACGAAGGAGATGTTCTAGATTTCAGTTTTAGCGCAATTAAATCAGGTGTGATGACTTTCAACGATACAACTGATCAGGTGCTTACCATGTATGGTCATGAAATACCGATAGTGTCCGAATAAAAATATCTCACGGAAGGGTACACAAAGGACATTTATACACGGAAACGCATTACAGGGGTACAACAAATATGAAGCACCTAGAGGTGTTTGAAAGGAATAATGGCTACGGGGCTTACTTTCGGTAATGCGGTTGTGTCCTTACGAGCAGAAGTTCAGTCGAGATTAGAAGTAAATCAGAGAGCTGTTGGAAGATTAGCACTATCTGCCCGCGGCAAAAGCACGAAGAGATGCAGTACAAAGGGATATGGGCTGGGCATCCTTCGAAGAATGGGAAGCTCATGTTAACATATCGTATCACGAACGGCTGAGGAAATTTGACGATAACAAGTTGGCAGCTGCGGTATTTAAATGCTTACGCAAAAAGAGGCTCTAGGGTTTAGAGATTACAATGGTCATGTAAATAAATCTGCGGTAGAAGTTAGCAAAAAGCGATTGGAAGATTGGTGGCTCAAAAGCAGAGAGGTGATATAAGGTTAGAAGTGTTGGTCTGAATCCGTATTAAAAGAAAATGCCGAAGTTTAATAACAATTTACAACAAATCTAAAAAAATAGAGGGAAAAAAGCCGACCATGGTGGCGGCTGCCACCACCCCATTTCAAAGGGGACGCTCTTATCTTCCATCCATCCATCCTGGGCGCCTGGGCCCCTGCTGTCGTGGCGTTGGGGTTGCATGCCGGCTTGCCTATCCCGTCGTGCTTGCACTGCGTAGCGTGCTGACAGTTGTGCATTGCGGCTGTGTTGCGTGCACTCTTCGTGTTCCACACGCAATGTGTCTCGGCAAGACTTTCTTAGGAGTTCCCGACGACGAAACCAAGCGCCGGATTTTGGGAGCGGATCCTCCATCGTGCTGACAAGACTTTGGAAATGACTGACGCTGTTTGCGAGCTTCATTTTGAAGATAAGCACATTTTGAGAGACTATATACGCGTTGTCGATGTCACGCAAATCCGCCTTCAACGTGGAAAACCATCGCTTTCATCGAACGCCGCGCCTACCATTCTGTACCAACTTACCAAAGGAAACCGAATGGTGAATGACCGTCAGTGAAGAGATGTGAAGAGAGTGAAATGCCACAAAGCACAGGAATTGTTTGCACGATGTAGGTGACTGCAGCACAACTTCGCCACCTAGCGAATCGGACTAATGCGTAGAGCCAGCCGTCCCATTCTACATTAAAAATGTGCCAAAGCGGACTGACCAATGCTCTAACCACAAATTTGGAAATTGTGATAATGCTGACACCCAAACTCCGCACAACAATGAAGCTCACTCTGCCATTTTTTTTTATCTGCGGTATTAATCCCGATGAGGTAATTTGTGGAACATACTGGCGGAGGAGCCTGAATCAGATCAAGTTTACCGTACTATGGACGAAACAAAGCGTGAGCAAAGCAAAGGTGTGAGCAAACCTACATGTTTCATTTCTGTGCCCCTCACAAAAGCAATAGAGCAGCAAGAGTAGCATGAGGACGGGGCTTAACTCGAAATGCAGGAGAAGCGTGACTGCGAGTCCTGGTTTTAAATACCGTGTCGTAATTCTTTAATAGTAAAACTATAGAACTACATTACTGTGTCTTGCATCATACTGCAATGCTGCAGCGACTGAATGGGCTACAAAGTCTAGCATATCTGTTTATTTAGTGTTTATAAAATCTTGCTCTTTTTACTGGAACAGTATATATGCCTATCTTGCAAATACCCAAGGAAGGCAAACATGGATGAGTGAATACTGGAAAATTGCAGTGCAGCAGTAACAAGGACGAGATGAGAAGAACGCAAACACAAGCGCTGACTAACAACTGTCCAGTATGCAGAACCTACTAGCCAGTCGCTATGTTTTAAGGATGAGTGAGGTGGAGCTAAGTACGCTGCGCAGCACATTTGCCGCCTACAGTGCGACTGCTTAGTCAGAAAAATCGCCATGCGAATGAAAAATTCATCATCTAAAGCTTAGCACCAGCTCGGAAACACCATTCACTCAGTCAGAGTCCGTCGTCAGATTTTATTCCCTTCTCTGCATTTTTATGCGTACTTTTGCCTTTAATAAGTGCAACTGTTGGTCTTTTAACTTTTTTCCCGGTCTTTACGAGGTCTTAGTGTGAGTTTATATATGCAAGTGAAAATGCGTTATTGGTAGCCTGCAGGCGGTACTAAAAATGCTGCTACTGCTAATGATAAGAATTGCCGGGAAAGGAAATGCACCATCTCTTTCACTGTTGGTGCACACTTCACCGACACCGGTGCGGAGAGTCATGATGAATGGAAACTATTTGGCTTTTTGGGGGGTTACACATCTTATAGCGACTCAGTATGTATAAGGGAGATAAGACTCTCGACTATCTTGGGTTCTTTGACGTGCGCCGACATCGCGCAGTCTACACGTGCCTCTTGCATTTTGCTTTCATCGAAATGGGGAAAATGCAGAAGCCCCTTGTACTGTGCATGTTTGTGCACATTATATAAATACCGCATATACTCTTGAATCAATACATAAAACAAGCATAACAAAGAACTTATGAAATGCGGCTTCCTAGTATGGCAGAACGGCGGCCGGAGAGCACGGGAGACGACCGACGTGAAGTAAAGCCCCTCAATGAAGCAAAAGTAGCGAAAAGCTTTGAACTTTCCGACACTCCTCCTCTCCTAGCGCGCCGGCGGCGAATCGAGCCTCTCATTGGCTGAGGCGCAGTGGTCACGTGTTAGCGCGCGCTTTTTGGCTCCGCAGCAGACGCCGGCGCCATTGTCGGGGTGTCGGGGGTAATCGCGCTTCGTTTCCTTTCGGTGCAACACAGTTTTGGCGGAAGCATTCCCCAGCTTTGATGGTGTCTACATTCTGCGGCGACGCCGGGCTTTTGTTGCGCTTGTGGGTGCAACAACCGAGGAGGCAGTGGGAAAGGTTTTACGTCATTCCGTCCGCAAAAAGCAATGCGGCTCGCCGAAAGGTTTGGCTCCATAGGATCGGCCCGGAAAGCATTGTTAATGAGCTGGTGAAGCGAGTGCCGCTTTTCAGTTGTCAGGCGCGTTTTTTTTTCAGAGGATTTGGTGTGAAGCGCGAGCTACTGCTGTCTTTCTGCGCAGTTAATGCCGTTTGGCACGGTTGTAGATGGATTCGTTCGCTCCCGGGCTACGAAAGCCTTGCTTTTCGTTGTCTCAACCCCGCCGTTCACACTGATGGCTCCGCTAGACTCTGCAGGCGTAGCTTTGATGTAGCGCGCATTACGTGGCGTATTTCTTTTGTTGTGGTCGGACTTGTTCGCGGGCTCGACTGAAAACTTGCGTTTCACGTTGTTTGAACTCCGCTGTTTACGCTGTTCGCGGTGCAGGTCTAGCTTTCATGTTGCGCGCATCGCTGGACGTATTTGTTTTGTTGCAGTTGGACTCTTCGCTGACGAACTCGATACCAAAGGGGCGGTTCCCACTGTTGAAGCCCCCGCTGTTGACGTTGCTCGTGGTGCAGGACTAGCATCCATGCCGCGCGCACTGCTGACCGTATTTGTTCTAGCACGGCTCATATACCAAAACCGGTCGTTACTGTGCGTTGGCATAGTAACCGAACTATCACTTGAATACTTGGTATCTGCGTGGATAATACTTGCATGCGAGGACCACCGTCAAACATAGTTGCATACATTTTTTTGTGTTTTCAATTTTCGCGTGAAGCAACTTCCGAACGTTTTGCTTCGAACAGGACTGAGTGAATTCGAGTTTTTTTTTTTCAGCTTGAATTTTTTTCGCGCTGCTTCGACCTAAAGCAATTGACTGCGGCAGTCCAGACTGCTGCGCATTGTGCATAGCAATAACACGATTGAAGACAATGTCCTCTTATAAGCTATTACTGCGTACGCTGACCAAAAATGACAATCACTTAAACAACATTCTAATGAGTCGTGCAGCACTATAGCTGCGCTCGATGCAGCGGTCAAAAGCCCTTTTTGATTTCTGTTACTGAACCCACAAAATTAACCCTACATCAAAATTCGTATTCACCTAGGTATTTACAAACAAACAGTAAGGGACCACCGTCTGTCGGCTCCTTTTAACGTTAGCTTGCGAGTTGTCCGAGATATATAGAAACTCCGAAATAATCGGTATGCTTTCCTGCTCTAAAAAAATTAAAACTGAGACGAGTAGGCGCCTAGGCAGAACCGACTGCTCGAGGAAACGTTCTTTTGAGAGAATAATATATTATGGCAGCATTACATCGCCATTCGTTCATATAAAGCCTAGGCCGCACGTCTAGTCGTATGCCGTGCCACTTCCTATTGGCCGAGGTAATTCTCGATTAAGATTAGGCAAAAGACGCCGGTCGAAAAACAGCATTCCGAGGATGTTCACTGCTGTGCCGCGAGCTCGCTCGTGCATGCTATTTCCACCCTGTGCACCGCAATCAAAGCGATCACAGTACAAAAAGTTCCGATAAAGCAGTGCAACATGGGTCGGGGCAGTTGTTTGAGTATACGTATAATTTTTGTAATCTCCCATACCATGATCGCATTGCGGCTGAATCGAAGGCAGAAAATGCAAACAATTGATTCGAGCGCGCGGTCCACTACGCGACAAAGCGCTACCGTTGAGAAACAACACGGTACCTCCACCGCTAGCGCCGAATCAAATCAATCGCAGTACAAAAAGTTTCGATAAATGAATTCAACGCTGCTGGGGGCAGTTATTCGAGTAACTAATTTTTTTTAATCTCCCATTCCATGATCTCATTTCAAGCGGGGCCAAGGCAGAAAACGCGCGCGCGGTCTACTGCGCGCCAAAGGGCGAGCGTTGGGAGCGTCTGCTAGCGATCACCCGGCCTAGGTGCCGCCACCGTCGGCGCCCGGGAGGAGCCGAGAGAAGGAGCGCCGACATAAGAGGAGGAGGGACGAGATGTCGTTACTTTTAGTTTATTGAGGGGCTTTAACGTGAAGGGTACTGCAGCGCCATCTATGCGCGTCTGGGAAAACAGCCTCACAGCGAATCCGGTTAGTACAGGATACTTGAGACTATTACGCCATCACCGCAGCTTTCTTTTTCATCGTATTTATTACACTAAAAATGAATTCTATTTACATCAACCATTTAGAAAGCTTTTAGGAAACGCCACGAAAGACAGCTCAAAAGAAGGAGCAACAGAGCACTAGACGGGAGGTAAGGCTGAGAACGTGAGTAAAAGGGAGTGCCACTACGGTTTAATTTCAGTCGGTACATACGCTTCCCTCAGAAGACCAAACATTTGGCAGAAATCTTAACGTACTGATTGTTCGAACTGCCAGGCTATGGAGGTCTGCTCGCAATGTCGTCGTCTCTGTCATCTACAACAAAACAGAGAGTTGAGCTAGTTGGTACATGTTGCTTGGAAAAAACAGCGCTAAGAGGAAGGACAAAGAAAAGAGTACAACAGGACCGGCGCTGACTATCAACTGAAAGCTTTAATAGAAACAACAAGCAATATAGACTCCATCGACAACCAAGAGCGCATGGCAACGCCAAATGCCACAATGATATGTACCCCCATTCTTAATGAAACTAGGATCTTGTACAAGCACAAAGATAAACTAACACGGAAAATCAGTGAAGCCTTTCATATCCAAAAAAAACAGTGCATGACTCGTGCGTGAGCATCCCCTCTGTAAGAGTTCATGACTGTGAACTAAAGTATCTTGACCCAGGTGATTGATTGATCATTGTAGCTTTTGGTGTTGCCATGCGCTCTTGGTTGTCGATTTTGTATATATTGCGTGTTGTTTCTAATAAAGCTTTCAGTTGGTAGTCAGCGCCGGTCCTGTTGTCCTCTTTTCTTTGTCCTTCACCTTAGCACTGCTTTTTCAAAGATTCCCGTCACCCACCCGCGTTCACGCGTCTTAAACTGCCAGTCTCTCTCGGTGTAGTTTGATAAGGTGGTCTTCATCATCTTCCATCCGTGCTGGTGGAAGCGCCATCCGACGAGCATGCAGCAATCCGCACAAAATGTCGGGAGCTTAGAAGCAGTGAAATTCAGTTAGAAGACAATGCTATCGCAGTGCTATCGGGTAATGGTGATTAAGCGACCTAAAAACTTTCCTCCTTCGTAGTAGATTCTTTGCTTAGCAGTTACTGTAAGTCTTGTGGTACATGCTACTGCATTGCTTGCGGAATGTTCTTAGCGTATTACTTTCCGTACACCGACACAACAACGCACTGACTCATTTTAGCAGTGCATACAGATAACATTGAAATGTCACAAGTGCAGGGCGCATGTATGCAGGCAGTGCGTGTCAGAAGTGAAGCCAGAGTGATACCGTGGGGCTCAACTCGTGACTATCTCGATTTTGTCTCGCGTATTAGCTCGAACAGCTCACACGCCCAAACACACAACAATTAAAGCATCTAGCCTCTCGTCCAACTCTGCCTTTGAGAGCTTCTCTTATATTTTATTACTCAGTAATATTGCCAGAAGTTGCGGACTAGAAAAAAACTACTTGGAAAAAACGAACGAAACTATAAGTGAGGTTGAGGGTGAAGAAGGGTTGGCGATATGTGTGTGAGGGCGAGGGATGGCCAGCCAATTTTGCGAAGAGAGAGTGGTGGATGGCCGGATAATTTCTCAAAATTAGGGCGAAGGTAAACGAGGGCCATGTATTCAAAAGTGACGTTAAAGAAGGAAAATAAAAATGGGGGCATTTTGCACCTCTGGTCGAAAAACAATTATCGCTAGAAAGGTATAGTGTTGTCTCCGTTGGTGCTGGCAAATGGTGGATGGGCTAGGAACCTCTGCGTACTCGCTGAGTGATGCGGCAGAATCCGATTGCTGGCCGCACGTGACACATGGTCTTGTATTGTGTCAGTGTCGTGTATCTCTGACGCAGCCCAATAAAGGGGAGTATTTTTCCACGCTTGCCGGGGCCAGACGTCGGGTCTCGTCTCTCCACCGAGGACAGGATGCACGGTGTCGGTTCGCGTCAAAGGAACGGCACCGAAGCGGCACCGTGACTAGGGCAGGAAGGGTGTGGTGGGGTACCTCAACTATAGACTGGTTCTGAAAGCGCGAATGCACACTTTATAGAGGAAAACAAAAAAAGCACTGCATTACAGAACTCAGTACATGAAAGGTCCTTACAGGATGGTCAGCAATTGTTGTCGGAGTCGGCGCTTCTACGCTGTCTTGCTCCATTTCCTGTCGCCATCGTCGGCGCCAGCCTCTTCCGCTGAGGTCGTCTAGCACTGGAGCCATCTCGTATTCGCAGCGGACGTGCCATGTGTGGCCGTGTGGCATCCATGCGGAGTCTCGCTTTTGTTCCCACCATGGAAGGGGATACTCTTCACGTTAGAGGCCTGTTCTCACCAGGCTGCAATCCCGTGACGCGGGGGGAGAAGACAGCCGAGCGATCTGTTTGTACCTGACTTTTTTCTCCCTCTTCCTTTGCAGGTGTATCGCTCTGGCAGAACCGCACCAGTGCCCTCACCTAAGGAGCGTCGAGGGAAGTGCGACCTGCCAGACTCTCTTCAAAGCATCCTCGATCGTGGAATCGGCTGGACACGTCGAGAAGAGTGCCGTGACGTCTAAGAAAACAGTAAGGCTTCCTCCGTATACGTCCATGCGGCGTTATCTTTTCAAAAAAGTTGAGAGTTACCAGCGTGTTTATGCGATCAAAAGTTTACGGGACGCGTGTGTGCGGAAAGAAATGATTTTTCAGAGCACTCACGTACTCTAGTCGCTTGAAATGCCCATAACAATACCACGCGGCTGGGTTGGGAGGCGAAGCTAGGATTTTTTTTTTTTCGAAGAACTAGTGTCCCGTAATCTTTTGATCGCGATAGCACGTGCTGGTCCTTTCGGTAACAGGATAAAGTCGTCGTCGCGTTCTCTATCCACTAGGTGTTCGTTCGTAGGCTGACGTAGGCAGTCAATATTTTAAGCGATCGATGTCACAAATGAGGGCTTAGATATGTTTTTTTTTTCGGGCACCAGTGGCGGAATTCAACTGCGGCGTTTATTCGCCGGTACTAGAAAAAACCCGGGCTATCTTTTTGGTAGCATTCCTAGGAATATCTGTGGCTTCCGAGTGCGGCTCACGGCCCACTGTGCTCACTGTCACGGGTGTGATCCCCAACTCACATCATCATAGGCCCGAAACTAAAACAGCCTGTACTATTCCTCTCAGTATGAGCTGCAACACACAAACTCTGGCAAGGGCCCAATTCTCGAAGCACTGCGAGCCCAGAGCTGATAAAAATTCTTGCATATAGCCGTTGATGGAAGAAAAATTTTGGATTGAATGTTTGTGCTGGTTGGGTGCGGCTGTGTGCAAGTCGTAGCAGGCTGTGCGTGTAGCACTAGCCACCAGTCGTTGTTAGTTGCACGCCCAGGTTCACTGCAGTAAATATCTAACGACTTGGCTAATCCCATAATTGTCTGCGCTTCTAATTTTCAAAGCCTGCACTTTACCTATTGATGTGCGTCCGTCTGCTGTGTGGAATCGATGAATACATGTGCATGCAGCCCAGGGGGACGAAAACGCGAGCCACTACTGTTCCGGCTAATTCGAAGAACCCCCTCACACTAGGTGGATGCATACAGAACAAGAGGGTTATGATAGGCGGAAAGGTCTCTCCCCCTCTATCCCTTTTGAATTTTCGTATTGCGCGGCCGTTACAATTGCAGCGCGCTCTTGTTTAGTGTGCGACACCAGGCGTGTTATCTCGGGCGCTATCACCTGCTATGCGATGCCGGTCACTTTGGCGTCGTGTTCCTTCTTGTTATACTGATGTCGGTGCAGCGACAGACAGATACGGTGGTGTTTGGTTCTGTTCTCCCGACCTTCTAAATTGCGAATAGCACAAATGAGACCCTCAAGGATGCAGCGAGCCCTGCAACCTGCGAACGTTTTATCGCGCGCCCGCGCCTCCGCTAGTTGCAGCGATTAACAATCATTTAATCACTGCTGTTGATGAAACAGTCATCGTCTTTCGGCCGAAGACGTGTCGATACATTGTGCGAATTGATTATGCAGCTGTATATTAGCTGAATTTTATTGATTTCGCCAATTATTATTATGTAAAGTGAAGATATAGCATGATATTTATTTGTTGTAATTTGTTTTCGTAAATACAAAACAATTTTTGCAATTATCTGGCATTTCAAAGAGCATACAGCAGGCATTAAATTGCGTACGCTCAGTGTATGGACGGTATGATCGTCCATTAATTTGCTGTAATTCAGTGGGCACAAAACTATGCTCTGGAAATGTCAGCTGCACCATTTCAGAATTACTTCACACCTCTTCACGATGCACCATTATATGTGCACTGTACGGAATATTCTAACATGGATATGTAGCGCCTCGTCCTCGCTGCGAGATAAAAAAAATTCAGGGGGCACTTTGACTGTCTAAGGTGGGTAGAGGCGGAAGCGTTTTCCGCACCACATTCGCTGTTTCTGTGGCACTGATGGCGTCACATATAATTGAATACTAATTACTAAGTGATGACAAATCACTAATTAATGGTTAATTACTGATTAATAGCTGAATACTAATTAGCTCTAATTAATGACGCTTAAGCTTCGCCTTTAGGAGTGGAACGCGACAGCGTGTTGTAGCGCTGCCAGGGAGTCCACGGAACGCTACCACCCGTTCGGCGCGATGCCTTGCCCTTTGAACGCAACGGTTTTTGAGGAAGGGAAACGGCGCAGTAATTCTCTGTCATCTCGGTGGACACCTGAACCGCACCGTAGAGGAAGGGAGGAAGTGGGAGTGAAAGAAGATAGATAAAGAGGAGCCGTAATGAAGAAAATGAAAATTGTGTTTAAGGAAATGAAATTACGCAGTAACTGTCTCACAAAATTCAGGGGGGCACTTTTTTGACCTAAAGTGTGGCCACAGCGTTTTGCAACGCTGCCAAGGAGTCCATAGAACGCCATCGCCCATTCGGTTCTACGCCTCGCTCGTCGGTAAATTGGTTTTGAGGAAAGGAAATGTATCTGTCTCTCATTTGTCGGTGGACACCTAAACCTCGGCGGAAGGGAATGGAGGAGGATGAGAGTGAGTGAAGACACCGTATTCACTAGATGCGCCTTTGTTCATTCCAAACCATCGAGCTGGCATGGCGGAGTGGATCGCATGCTCGTCTCTCACGCCGAAGACCGGGGTTCGATTCCTGAGCTCGACCAATTTCTTAATCGGTTTTATTTATTTATATGGCCTGACTAGTAAAGCTAATTAAGCTAATTGGGTAATTAAGCAATTAACTAAGCTCAGTCTCACTTACTTGGAGCGTTACTATACGATCCCTTCAATTGGTTGCATGGTTACTGGCCAAAGTACAATTGGTTTGAAATTCCCGCACTGTGACGTCACGGCCGTTTCACCAATTGAAAAGCGTGACATTTTCTGTCGACAACTGCTGCTTACAACGATGAGACATTAAAGGTTTCCGCCTTAATAAAAATAAACTTGCTGACAGCGTGCAGATTCCGAGCAGACTGATTTTATTCTCCACAAAACAGAAACGAATTCGAAAGGAGAGCGCGGAGGCAACGAGCGAGAGAGGGAGCAGAGCGACTATACGTTTTGATGATGCCGCGCCGCGCAGGTGTGAGGCATCTCAAGTTATCGACGAGCGGCGCGGATGCGCGAGGCATCTCGCGTGTCCGACCCACGGTGGCGCCGGCGCGTCCCGTCGCCTCCTCCCCTCGCCCTCTACAAACATGTAGTACATTTCAAGAAGAAATACCTCTTTTCGACTGAAAGCAGCGGCAAGGATGTGTCGGTATAAACATTCAAAGTGTGTTCTCTGCTATCCCTACATTGGACCAGCGGTTTGGTTAGTTGGCCGGCAGCGCGACCGATTTTAATTAAAATGCTACAACCGCAAGGAAAGGGTGCGCGAAAGCCCAAGAAAAGCGCGGCGCGCGCCTGCGCACCGAGAAGTCGAACACCGAACACCCCCTCCTCCCCCCCCCCCCCCCTTTCTCTACAGTGAACCCGACTTCGGGCCAATCCGCGCACGAAGCACATGCCATGGGAACAACCCTTTCGCCCACGAGTTTTGGTCGTCTGTTGCAATTGAGATTAATGTTGCCCGTTGTTGCGTCCACCACCAGCTATGAACGTACCTGACGGAAGAAATGGAGCTAGAATCTGTAGTATACGTGGCCAACAGGAGGTATAGGAGCTTGCAGAGCCGTGCTTAGCCTGTCTAAGCTTTGCCGTAATGTCCAGCAGCGCCACGTCCCGCCCTCTGGGGAAACAATGTATTCCAGTGGAACAAAAATTAGGGCGAGGTCAACTGTAACGTTGCGGAGCAAATGCGATAGCAATGCACTCTTCTATTCCTCTCTTGATTGTGTACCAATTTCTACTTCTATTCGCTGATTCTATTCTGGTACAGAGCGCTTCTTTATTTATTTTTTCTCTTTCCGCCTTAGCCACTTTCATATAACCTGAGCCATTCTTAGCCCAGCGTCTCTTTCCTCTTCCACAAAAGTGGACAGGGTGAGAGGCGAGAGGAGGAAAGTTGGGAGCTGTGACGACGGCGGGCGCTAATTTTTCGCTCCAGCAATGCTCCTATACTATCACGTTATAAGCACCAAGATCTCTAGCTCCAGCGCATTACCGCACACGGCACCACTCGAATCTTTACTTGCCTCAACGAGAAATGCTTTGGGCTACTCGACTCATCCGCATTCTACGAATCATGCTCAACATTTTGGAGACTGTCAGTAACCAGGAGCTGATGAGTAACCTGCCACCGATGTGGTCGAGCAGATGTCACTTCAAGGCATGGCAAATAATGGCCGCCCCCAAATTTTGCGCTGCGTTTGCATGTTTTCTTCAAGACTGTACCCGAGCAGAAATCACAGGTGTTCTGAATTTGTAAGCGTACTTGAATATCAAAGGTGTTGGCCTACTGGCATAGTCAGGTGCTCTCTGCACTGCTCTGTATCGCGGTGCGTTGTTTGACATACTCTTGTGTTCAGAGATCAATCCAATTTGTGCAGAATTTTCGTGAAGAGTTCTAAAGTTGGCTCTGACCAACTGTATGTATATGCTCGCAAAACGTGGTCATCTTTCTCTTGGCATACAACAGCAAATACGCATCATGTGATGTCGCAGAAAGTAACCCCCCCCCCACCTCCCGGCTTCTCGCTGACTACAAGACTGTCGACATCCTGCTCCAAAGCTGATCATTACTACTGAATGTCATAAGCACGAAGTGATAACAGGCAGTGCTGAATGGGCAAGTGGTGGAACTCTGCCCTGGTGGCTGACTAGTGTGTCCCAGCTAACCTTAGCCAGTGTTTGTAAATATGCCGAGCTCCCTAAGACGGTGGGACTAAATGCATGCTTGTTACTCGCTATTGTATGGCGCAAGTTGCGCTATTTTTTTATTCTCGTTAATTGCATAATTAGTCGAGGTTAATTGACCAGTTTCGCATGCAACGAAGTTTGGCAAAATAAATTTGTCCAGAAAGTCCTAGGATGGTCCGAAAAACGTCCGATTGAAAACTTTCTAGCTTTCCATTTATTACGTATTAGGTTTTGCCGCTCACTGCAGATCCCCCGAAGTACAAAAAAATACCACCCGACATGCCTGCTTGCACGCCGCGATTGCGCGACTCTCAAACGTTTCGCCTACAAACGAACTGATTGTTCAACTGGGTGCGCTGCAGCTTAAAGCACGACAGGGCAGTGACGGAGACGTGGCTGTGCGATTTGAGCCAGCCTAAGCAATAAGCATCTCCTTATCCTTATAATGAACCTCAGCGAGGGAAGCATGTCGCTGGCGTAAATGGCAGAGCCAGTACCTGCGTCGCTGCCCTGCCTTCTTTTAAGCGGGAGCACACCCGGCTAAATATTCTGTTGGTTTGTAAGCAGGACGTTTGTAGCTTTGCAATCGCGGCGCCCCTGCCGAAATGTGATGTGGTATTTTTTTTGTATTTCGTGGGCATACACAGAAAGTGAAAAGAAAACTAATACGCAATGGATGGAAAGTTTGAAACCGTTGAATCGGTACTTTGGGGATTGGTCTAGAACTTCTCAATTGGAATTTTTTGCCCAACTTGGTCGCTTGCGAAGTTGGTGAATTAAACTCGACTATATATGCATTTAAGCAGAATAAAAAAGCAGTAATTTCAGCCAGCCAGATGTATGTGTTAGCGTCATCTTAGGGTGCCTAGGCATATTTATAAACCCTGGCTAAACTTAGCTGGAACGCCATGTATTTGCTTTTCTTTTTTATATTGCGACCTTACTAAAACGATTTATGTACGTTTGGTGAAGTTCACGTAGCCGAAAAGAAAAAAAAAAGTATGTTTCGGGCCGGTAAAGCATGGTATGTTGAAGAACTCGCTGGGCGAGTTGGCGCGTAGCTTTCTTGGGGTGGCTTCCATCATGTCTATAAGAAATATGCTCCTCGAGCACAGAAAGCACTACTTCCATTTGATTCGGCACATTCAAAGATTGCGAAAAGAGCACTTGCAAACTCGTGCCCAGAATCAGCCTTAACCAAATCATGCGAGCATGAAATGCATTCCAGCTTTCATAATCAGATCACCAGGCTTCTTTCAACCGGTTTCCCCTGCTCGCTCATCACAGCGGTACCCAAGAACCTTTTCCAGAAGATAAAGAAAGGCAAGCGCAGCTGTGACCTTGAACGCTTTCGGAGTACAAAGCCGTCAGTGGTTCGATACTTGCACAACATAGCCCACAATTTAAAAAAAGTGGCAAACAGGCATTGTGTTTCGGTGGGTTTTTCGGCCCCCAAAAAAGCTTGCTGGGTTATGCCCCAGGATCACAGAGGAACGAGGCCCACGAAGCGCATGTATGTACGATGAAACATGCTGAACAGTATGTGAAATGTGATGTACAACGGGCGTGGTCTATCAAATCCAGCTCAAGTGTGGACGCGTGTGTGTCGGCAAAGCTGGACCTGCGTCAATGAACGAGCAGGGGAGCATGCTCGTTCTATACGAAAAAGAAAAGGGGCGAACTTACCCGCCCATTGCATTTCATGTTCTGGTAGTGAGCCGATGTTCAAAGACATGAAGATTCTGGGCAAGAGTAAAAACAAAATAGCCCGTGAACTTTTAGAAGCATTCTTGACCGTCCTCTTGACCGTCCAGGGCCACCGCGTCATGTTTGACTACCGAGGCGTCCGGAAGGTCTGTTCCCGCTGCGGGCAGGACGGCCACATCGGCGCGGCGTGTCGAACGCCGCGGTGCGCTCACTGCGAGGTGTTCGGCCACGACACGGCCGGATGCGGAGCGGCCTGCAGGCGCTGCGGTGGAAGCCACGCCACAGCGGACTGCCTGCGGCCACGGTCCTATGCGGCGGCCGCCGCCTCGAGGACGGAACCGAGTAAGGACAACGTACCCGCAGAAACGCGGAGCCCACCAACCGTCCGGACGCCTGTCGCCGACGCAGGCCCAAAGACCAGCCGCCCGAGCGAGCGCGAGCCCGCCCCCGCGACGGAGGTGCCCGTGGAGGAGCAGCGCGAGGGGACGCCTTCAAACGAGGTGGAGCCGTTCGCTGCAGTTTTCGCCGAGCCCTTGCCGCCGCTTCCCGCCACAGACACCTACGACACCGCGAGCAGCGGCGACGAGTCGAGCGTGGCGTCGGGCGACCTGGTGGACGTACCAGACAAAGTCACGCCGCTTCGCCTGACAGGCGACTTGACGTGCGGGCAGGTGTCAGGGCCGACGACTCCTCGAGGTGCGGACGACGGGCGCTTCCCGTCACCAGCCAGCCACACCCTCCCATCGGCGACCCTGGCGTCGGCATCAGCTTCAGCTGCGAGCGTCGCCAAGACCACGCAGCAACCGGTGAGCACGGCCACAAGCGCTGACGACCCCGAAAATATGGACTTCTCAAGACCCGACTACAAGCGTGCCCACCCCCAATCATCGGAATCCGAGGGGACTGTTAACGAACGTTCTAGCAAAAAAGTGCCGCGCGCGCCAAGCGCCGCCCATGGCAGCGCTCTTTAGGTTGTATGCTATGCCGTCTGTGCTCTTGGCAGTCATGGCGGTTGTGCATCTCCTCTCCCTGAATGTTCGGGGATTTCAATCCGTAGACAGACAGAGAGAGGTGATGCACTTTGCCAGGGCTAGGGGCGTCGACATCCTGTTTTTACAGGAATGCAACTTCCGTACTTCACTTGATGTGCTGAATTTCACCACCCGGTTTTCTGTTTTTGCTTATTTTTCGTTGACTGATTTTCATATGTGCGGTGTTGGTGTCGTTTTTGTAAACCCCTGCCTGCGCGCGGGTGCTCATTGCACTTTCGGGCTGGACGGCCGCACTCTTGCGGTCGACTTCACACTAAACCAGCGGCGGGTACGTGCGTTGGTTGTATACGCGCCAGCACGGCAGACTAGTAGTTCTGATTTTTTTGAGCGCCTCGACTCATTCCTCTTTGATCCCTACCCCACTTTCATCGTCGGTGACTTCAATTGTGTACTTAACATCGACTGTGACGTCCGCGGACAGGGTCACGGTCGCCGTTATTGCGGTGCCCCCGCGCTCCGCGATCTCGTGACTCAGTTCCGCTTGTCTGACGCGTGGGTGCAGCTTCATGGGGTTGCCTCTGGAGCGACGTGGGAGAGAGCACAGTCAGCGAGTCGGATAGACAAATTCTATTTTCCACCAGAGCTCGCTTCTTTTGTCGTTAGCTGCGAAGTTCTCGCGTTCCCTGCAGGCACGCCGGTGATTTCCGATCACCACCCCTTGTCAGTCAGGCTCGACTTTGGTGACGACACCCCACGTACTGTTACGTGGCGCATGGACACGAGCCTACTGGCGGACCCGGAAAGCATGGCGTCACTGCGTACGGCGTTGGCCGCATCGTGCAAGAGCTTCGTTGCGACTGATTCATGGGACACACTCAAGGCTCGTTGGCAGGCAACTCTGGTGGCGGCCGGTCAAGACCGCAGACGCCGGGTAACTCATGCACTGAATGACACCCTCAAGCGCATCCGTATAGTGCAAAGGGGAGCACCCTTAACCTTTGCCATGAGCGATTACCTGAGCCTACTTAAAGCACGTTACTACGTGTTGCTCTGCCAGTCATCACGGGCAGCTAGTCGCGCACACCAGCTCGGGCGGCCTATATCAGACCCGGCTTTGCTACGACACGTACGCGCAGGCACGGCAGAGGAATTCGCTCCCGCTACTGTGCCTTTCGTGACACTCCCAGACGGCACCCAAAGCAAAACCGCGTCCGATATCTGCACGATATTTGCAAGTCACTTCTCGAACCTGTTCTCTACGGACAGTTGGCTAAATCTTCAAGATGGTTATGACGGGCTTCTACAAAGCTTTTTTGGAAACTTGCCACGAGTAGCTGAAGAGCTGCATGAAAACCTTTGCGCACCAGCCACAAGCCAAGAGCTGCACGCCATCCTGCAGAGTATGAATGCAGCCTCTGCCCCCGGTCCAGACGGCATTCCAACAAGTTTTTATTCAAAGTTTTTTTACGAGATCCAAGGAGCGCTCCTGAAGATGGTCAACGGCTTCCTCACGGATGGGTTACGTCCAAACTCTTTCCGCGAATGCCGCATCATACTCATTCCGAAAGCGGGCGGTGACCCCTCCGACCCGCAAGCATGGCGGCCCATATGCCTCTTAAACGCAGACTACAAAATAGTCGCATCTTTACTCAACACAAGAATGCGGACGATCCTGCCTCACCTAATCCACCGGGCTCAAACCAGCAGCGTCCCTAACCGCACTGTGTTTGATGCATTGGCACTCACTAGAGACCTGTTCACATTTGCCAGCAGGACGGGCTTCAGCGGGTGCTTTGTTTCGCTTGACCAGGCGAAAGCATTCGATCGGGTGGAACACTCGTATCTGTTCGGAGTCCTTGAAGCCTTCGGATTCCCTCCGCAAATTGTCAGCAGGCTGCGCTTACTTTACGCAGACCTGAATGCTCGTCTCTCGGTAAACGGCCACCAGAGCGCTCCCTTCTCAGTCACCCGGGGCATAAGGCAAGGATGCCCTCTCTCCCCAACATTCTTCGTGTTATGCCTGGATCCACTCATCCGGCGCATTAACGACAGCCCATCCATACGCGGCTTCCCTCTGCCTGGCCAGGGCCAAATCAAGGTTTCGGCCTACGCCGACGACGTGTCGCTTTTCCTCAAGGACGAGGATAGCTACGCCGCTTTTTCGCGGCTGTTTCTCGAGTACAGCGAGATATCGGGGGCCCTATTGAACAAGAGAAAAAGCAAGGCACTAAGGTTTGGCACCTTCACACCGAACCTTGCGGGCGAGGTGGAGTGGGTGCAGGGAGTGCAGGGAGCGAGAGTCCTGGGAGTAGTATTCCTCGCCAGCGGGGAAGTAGCCCGCGAAACCTGGACTAACCTCCGCACGAATGCTGAGAAACGCCTCTCGGTGGCGTCAACTTTCCGCCTTTCAATGGCAGAGCGCAGCTATGTAGGTAAGTCCACAATCCTAGCCGCATGTTTTTTTGTCGCCCGCGTCGCAAACCCACCGCGCACGTTTGCTCGCAGGCTAACCTCGGCCTGTGGCTCTTTCGTTTGGGCGGGCAAAACCGAACTTGTGTCACGACTGTTTATGCGCCTTCCATCGTACATGGGTGGGTTTGGTATACCTTGCATCCGCACCATGTGCAATGTGCTCGCCTTGCGAGGAGTACGAGATCTTGTACGCAACCCAGACTATCCCGGGAGACCACTGCTCACATACTTTCTGGGTACAGCACGTAACGTCTTTTTTACACAACACGTGGTTGGCGCTACAGCCGAGCAGCCGCCGGCATTTTCGTTAACGTGCGTCGCACACTGGCGTCGTTGACTGCCAGCGTGCCCGATCTGGATGTTGATGAAACCCCGCCCTCCAGGCTGTGTGAAGCACTAACGGTCGCTGCACTGACCCGCGAACAACTCCAGAAAACGAGACGGGCACGCTGGCGCCAACTGACCTCAGCTGCGCTTCCTGCAGATGTCAGGGACTTCGGCTGGCTGCGAGGCTGGCGGGTCCTGCCCACAAGAGACCGCCTTGCGGCGTGGGGCGTGGCGCCCTCCGCCCGATGCCCGCAGTGTGGTCTCCTTGAAACTTTGCAGCACGCAATGTTTGAGTGTGTAGTTGCGCGCACCTTTTGGACATTAGTGTTACGCATGTTTTTAACCCGCCTGGAAGCGCGCACTAGTTCTCCCGAAGTGTTTACAAATATGCTCTTGTTTGTCGGCATGTTCGTTTTGTGGCGGCAGCGCGGAGTGGCATCCTTAAATGGGCGTCCGCAAAGAACAATGTTCCCAATGTTGCAGCGCCTCCGCACGCGCCTCTTTGAATAAGCATGCGTGGACGCTCTGTCAATGAGCGAGGCTGAGTTCTTGCGCAAATGGTCGACATACTTTATCGTCCTGCGCGGCGGTCGAGTATCGGCTTTCTTACTGCATTACTGACGTGCTCAGTGCTGCGTCACTGCGCATATGCTTGATTGATCAGAGCATTAAGTTCATCAGTTTTATTTTGTATTTTCTATGTTAACACAGAAAAAAATAAACTTCTCTTTCTACGCCCTGCCTTCTTTTAAGCGGGAGCACACACGGCTAAATATTCTGTTGGTTTGTAAGCAGGACGTTTGTAGCTTTGCAATCGCGGCGCCCCTGCCGAAATGTCATGTGGTATTTTTTTTGTATTTCGTGGGCATACACAGAAAGTGAAAAAAAAACTAATACGCAATAGATGGAAAGTTTGAAACCGTTGAATCGGTACTTTGGGGATTGGTCTATAACTTCTCAATTGGAATTTTTTGCCCAACTTGGTCGCTTGCGAAGTTGGTGAATTAAACTCGACTATATATGCATTTAAGCAGAATAAAAAAGCAGTAATTTCAGCCAGCCAGATGTATGTGTTAGCGTCATCTTAGGGTGCCTAGGCATATTTATAAACCCTGGCTAAACTTAGCTGGAACGCCCTGTATTTGCTTTTCTTTTTTATATTGCGACCTTACTAAAACGATTTATGTACGTTCGGTGAAGTTCACGTAGCCGAAAAAAAAAAGTATGTTTCGGGCCGGTAAAGCATGGTATGTAGAAGAACTCGCTGGGCGAGTTCGCGCGTAGCTTTCTTGGGGTGGCTTCCATCATGTCTATAAGAAATATGCTCCTCGAGCACAGAAAGCACTACTTCCATTTGATTCGGCACATTCAAAGATTGCGAAAAGAGCACTTGCAAACTCGTGCCTAGAATCAGCCTTAACCAAATCATGCGAGCATGAAATGCATTCCAGCTTTCATAATCAGATCCCCAGGCTTCTTTCAACCGGTTTCCCCTGTTCGCTCATCACAGCGGTACCCAAGAACCTTCTCCAGAAGATAAAGAAAGGCAAGCGCAGCTGTGACCTTGAACGCTTTCGGAGTACAAAGCCGTCAGTGGTTCGATACTTGCACAACATAGCCCACAATTTAAAAAAAGTGGCAAACAGGCATTGTGTTTCCGTGGTTTTTTCGGCCCCCCAAAAAAACCTTGCTGGGTTATGCCCCAGGATCACCGAGGAACGGGGCCCACGAAGCGCATGTATGTACAATGAAACATGCTCAACAGTATGTGAAATGTGATGTACAACGGGCGTGGTCTATCAAATCCAGCTCAAGTGTGGACGCGTGTGTGTCGGCAAAGCTGGACCTGCGTCAATGAACGAGCAGGGGAGCATGCTCTTTCTATACGAAAAAGAAAAGGGGCGAACTTGCCCGCCCATTGCATATCATGTTCTGGTAGTGAGCCGATGTTCAAAGACATGAAGATTCTGGGCAAGAGTAAAAACAAAATAGCCCGTGAACTTTTAGAAGCATTCCACATCAAAGGAAAAGGCGACAATTGTGTTAGCGATACCTCTGTCACCTTATCTGATAGGGAAAGGAATTTTTTTCGTTGCTTTTTCTGACCTATGCATGCTTGGCTCGTCATCCCTTTCTTTTTTCTTTCTTCTTCCCTCGCCTCCTTCTTTATTGCGCGTGTGAATACTGCATATATATGCTGTTGTGGAAGCAATCAATTCAGTTGATAGTTTGCGCTCTGTCTGTCATCTTCTGCTCCTTCCTATGTACGTTTTTAGTGTGCGCAACACCATCCCAATAAAGACTGCTAGTCGACTGATAAGCTTGGTAATGTGTGCTCCGTGGACTGGGACAAAACCCACTCCTGAGGCACTGCATACTTTCAGCTTGCGAAACCAGGCGCGCTACTGCACACATTTATGTTGGCTCTTATTATGCCTGCAGTCCATTTCTGTGAGCATATAAGCTTCGCACTCACAAAATCTGCGGAACAAATGTGATGTTACATGTGAGCGGTGCTGAACCAACGTGTACCAGTGCGCTGTTTCATCGCGCATGCGGCATCGGAAGGCAGCAACTGTGCAAGAACTCCGTGATTTGTGGGCGCGATTTACAGATTGACGCCGAAATAACAAAGTGAAACGACAGAACAGCTGAACAAAGAGGTACAGTGGTGAGCAGCCTTGTCTAGAGCGCTCGGGCGGTGCACTTCCTTGCAAACAAATCCAGAATTTGGGGCAGCCTCTAGGGTCCAGCTGCAACACTTGCACGGAAGTAGCGCCAGATAGCCTCGTAAACAAAGCAGGCACGAAAACTTTGCCCTGTAATGAGGGGCTGCTCTCTAATTTCGGTTTTTGTTACCAAGTGCGCACTGCTCAAGCGCTCTAGACAAGGCTGCTCACCACGGTACATTTTGTTGGCATTGCAATCCTGTCTCTTTCGACGCGATTAAGCATGCAGCGTTCTCGACACATAAGCCACATGGGGTCGAGCCCTCAACAACGTACACAGCAAAAACAGCGCATCACTTATTAAACCTCATTTTGAAGGAACCACAAAGCTCAAACGGGGAGGGTCGACGAAAGACGAAGATACAAGCGCCGTCCCCCGTCCACTGTCCCACCTCGCGCTATGTTACCCCTTCAAAACGAACGCCACTTCCAGTAAACCAACTTGCCACCCGACTCATAAACCGCCTTGGCACTCGTTTACTGCAAAATGAGAGATAGCTGTAGTAGCGACAGCTTGGCTTGATATATATACATATAACAACAACTTTATTTGTTAGCAAATAAAATGAAGGGTCTGCAGGGTCAATTCAGCCTCTCCAGCTGGCCGGCAGTTGTAGTCTGTCGGCGACCTCTACACTGTCGTCGTCGCCCTGGACTGCACGCCGGAGTCCGAACTGACGGGAACAGCTTCCCATTGTTCTGAGGAGATGTAACTAGATCTATAGCGGAGGCGGATCCTCCGAACAGTTCCAGACTACTATGTGGTCCAAAGTGGCAGGCTCGCCGCATAACTGACATAACGGGTTTACCAGATCGGGGAATATGTTGTAGCATGTCCACGGGTCCGGCTGCGACCGCGCCTCCAGCCATCGCCACGTGGTAGCCTGTTCTCTGCTGAGCGAATCGTGCGGAGGAGGCCAGCGCACTCATAGCTATCTTTAGCATTGCGTTATGGCCTGATACGAGCCCAGGGCCTCACTTCGATGCGCTCCCGTGTCAGAACCCTCCTCACCTACTTGGCTGACAAAACCTCGAGAGCAGCGGTGAGCGGCTTCTTTACCTGGATCGCCCTCATGGGCCGGGGCCCAGACTAGGTCCTCTTCGCTCCTTTCTTTCGGTAACGTTTTTGGAGTTTTATTGGCTGTGGCACAGATGTGTCGCCTCGCAAAATGACAAAGGGCCACCTTTGAATCGCTAGGAATTGTTTCGATGAACCGTCGGTCATGGCGTCGAAGGATACTGGACTCGTCAAAGCAGCGCCGTGCCGCGGTCGGCGCAACGAAATCTGTGACCCACCTCGTATGCTGCGCCGAAGTGGTACTAACGGTTGTCGGTGCGTTCCAGGCTGCCCTAGCTGGCGTTCCTTATACTCTCTGTCTGAGAACCGCAGCAGGTGGACATCGGAGACCAGCGTGCACGGCCCTCGGTGGGTTGTTTGGCGGGAAGCCTACCTCTCCGCAGGCGCTCTTGGGCAACGGCTATCCGCGCCGCAACTCGCCCTGTAGCCCGCTTCCACTTCACAAAGTCCAGGCCGTACATCGTACGGTCCTGCAAGCTGCGAGCGCGTGAAACTAATAATAGCAGCTATTCTTCATGGTGGCAATAAACTATTCCCATCTGCACAGTTATAGCGACTATGAAACGATAGTTATTGAGGTAAGGAAAAGCGCGTTATGTCAGTTATGCGGCGAGCCTGCCACTTTGGACCACATAATCTGGGACTGCTCGGAGGATCCGCCTCCGCTATAGATCT